>NW_019211454.1:44820081-44822772 GCF_002443255.2 Varroa destructor | reverse complement strand
ATATATAAGCGATCTCCAAACTCGCAGTCAAATTCTATACAGTAATTATAGTCGGTCGTGCAGTTAACCGATCGTTCATGGCAACTTGGCGTGGAAAAACTCTGCTTAGTTAACCCACCCATACACTTTTGCTGTTGAATATCAATACAAGTGCAAAAGTAGCTCATCCGTTGCGATACTGTGGAGTAAGTTAGAATGTTTACTGCAAGGAAACTCCCACTAAATAAAATATCGGAGAGCAAAGACATTAAGTGGAAGTAAAACTAGTTACTCCGGCCGCTCTTATTAAAGTAACAAAATCCCTCAATCAAAGAGTCCAAACCCGGAGCTCCTTGACGTGGATCCTGAATGTCTAGGTGGAGGCAATATACCATTGAATGCGTTTGGCAGAACTCCTACGTGAGGAGGTCGTGCCCCGTACAGCGAATCTTGGCCGCTTCCTACACCAGCTGGACCCACCGAGCTTGCACCTGGCAGTTGACCGCAGTTACCGATATCTGGGAAGATGTTGCTGAGATTGAAATTCGTCGTACTTTGACCAACGGCATTGGATCCAATATTTGACATGGGGTTGTGGTATCCATGACTGGATGTTGTGGCTCTTGTCACTGTCGGTCCATGTCCAGGGAAGAGGTATGATGAACAGCTGGCATCGCTCGATGGCGGCGTGGGTGTGACTGGAGGCCACACCCGATGGTTTTGACTTGTTGTACTAGTTTTTTGACCAGTCGCACCAACGACGGACGGTGTTGGACCACAGTTATTGAACGTGCCGCTCGAGGGCGCCATATTAAAATCAAAATAGCCCAGTCCCGTGGAGCCCGTCGAAGATCTGTCCAATGTCGGCATAGGGTAGCTATCAAGTGATTGGCTAGACCTCGTCTTATGCGCGGCCTTTGACGAGCCGCCCGATGAAGTCTTGCTACTTCGACCACTATCGCTACCCGAATTGTCGCAACCGCCGGGAACTGGCGGGACCGGAGCGTAACTGGACGTCAGCGGAGGGCACTTCGACACTGAAGATGACGGCGGGGGTGGTGGATGTATACCGAAAATGGTTGACGAGCTCTGTTTCGAACTTTTATCAGCACTTGGGGGTGCTAAGAATGATGGAGGGACGGGCGTGACCGGCGGCGGAACGAAATTATTCATCAGATGACCAGTGGCCGCCTCGTGGAGATTGAGCGAATTCACGGACGGTATGGGAGGCGGTGCAAAATCACCAGGATTGCCTAAACTTACCGGCGGTTGCGGATGGAAGCCATGGTTGTGTCCGTGTGGCGTATGGTAATGTCCACCATTCATAACCGTACCAGTTGACTGGCCCAATCCATTACTGCCTGTATTTAGTCCATAGTCGGGCGTTGTATTGTTCCGTGGCGTGAAATAGTCACAAGTAGTGTTCATGCTTCCACCAAACGAGTTACTGTTGTTTTGCTGGATCGACGAACAGTAGTTATTCGATGAGTTAGAGCTGCTTCCGCTTGTTGAATTGAAGCTATCCAGATTGTACGGAGCGTACGTCGTTGTCGTGCTCGATTGCTGTTGACCGTGACCACTCTGATATTTTGTGTTACGCTCGTTTGCTGGCGATACAGACCCGTAGCTATAACTGTTCATAGAAACAGACTGAGTCGAGACGATTGGCTTTCCACTCGAACATCCCGTGGAATGATTTTTACCGCTAATATAAGTTGGCGAGCCTGCTGACGATAGGGATACGCCTACGTCTGCCGAGTCAGACTGCAGAAGGCTTTCGGCAGAATATGAGGAGTTTAGATGACTCGTGCTCCGTAAGCTAGGGAACTGAACTATTGGTGGTCCGATGAGGCTCTCCGCTGAGTAGTTGCATAGCTGCTGTTGTTGTTGTTGTTGCTGTTGTTGTTGCTGCTGCTGCTGCTGCTGCTGTTGTTGTTGTTGCTGTTGTTGTTGTTGTTGCTGTTGATTCTGGGTGTTTTGCTGTTGTTGCTCATTGTGATGATGCAGTTGAGGAGCATTAAGTGGTGGTTCCATCGAAGGCGATCGACTGACAACCGAGCCCATTCGATTGTTGTTGTTGCTACTGCTATTGCTATTATGAATAACGCTGTCAGGACTTTGCCGAGGCTGTTGCAACGGTGACATAAGGTCTCGACGGGGGCTGAGCGCAGGAGAGGGTCCTTTGGGTAGATTTTGCTCCGTACTAGACCTTTTATGGCCGAGAGCTATAGAAACAGGAGTAGTCGATGTCGAACACGATAATGATGAAGAGCTCGACGAAGACGTTGATGTGCTTGATTTCGATGCCTGCCTAGAAGGTCCTTTAACTGCAGACAGGTCCTGATTCTTGAGAACTGGAAGCGGCGCTTGGGCGGGCGGGGGTGGGGGCTGCACAGCGGTCTGCATTGAGTGTGGAGGAAGAATGTTCGCTAAATGGTTGACCCCCTGCCGGTAATTAATATTCATCGGCGGCAACGGTAGACGGGGGAAGTTGCAGTTATCCGCTCCATGGGACATGGGCTGCGGCTGCATCGAGGACATACTGGTTATCGGCATACTGGGTAGACCCCGATACTTTACCGAGGATAGAGACGTGAATGGAGGCATAGGATCCGCGGAGGACGCGTAGCCACTGTTTGGGCCAGAGATCAGAGGAACGCTCAGGCTGTTGCTTAGTGTCGCAGCGGGCGTATGCAATGTCTGTGACGTCGG
>NW_019211454.1:44817188-44820056 GCF_002443255.2 Varroa destructor | reverse complement strand
TAATAGACTTAACTTGTTGTTGACTACTTATAAATATTATGTATTATTCCTATACATAAAAGATTATAATTACGCTATTAATATAAAGGGCTATCCGAAACGGGTAAGATGGTATCTCTAATGGGATTCGTTGCCTTTAAACGTGATTCGACGTTGTTACTCTCGCTGTACATAAACATGTGACTTGTATGAGATACAGTCGGTATACGTACGATGAGTAACGCCTCTTATCTTTTGATTTATTGCGACGCTAAGAATAGATTTGATTGGCAACATTCTGTACCTATTTAAAGGTCAACCCTCCGTTCTTTCTAAAGGCATGCTTCATATAGACTACAAATTATTACACAGATTGTTACCATGACGACAGACACATGTAGAATCCATTTCCTGTCTATAATAATTCGAGTCAAGTGGAATACAAGACTAAAAGAGATCAACATGCATTAAACCTAAAATTTAATATAAAAATAAGGCTACGCAGCGGTAAGCTCATAGTATGGTTCCTACATTTGGTCGCTCCTATATGATGGTTGATCCTTTTATGATTTATTTTATTAAGTTAAAATAACAGTATCATTATTGTACATTTGCATAATGCGCTTCTTCTATCCGTGCGCTCGACATAGACGCCATTCGTGACATTTTCCCGTTTGCCATACATTTGGTCCCTCTTGTATATGTGTAGATCTAAAAATAATGAAGAGAAATGGAGTAATCCATACTGACAAATGGAATGTTTATGTCAATGGAGAATAAAGCTTCCAATAGAAAGATGTATACGTAACAGGTAGGTAGTGAATGATCGGAGAAAGTGCGCTCACCTCTTGAAAGTAACTTCAATCATGGCTGGGTAATGTAACTTTTTGCTTGTCAAGAAAATTCGTACCCGTGAGGAACATATACGAGAAAAAAAATAGGAGTATAGACACTTAAACGAAGCTCATGGACATTTCAGAATTGATTTGACCGCGGATTGGTTGTGTGAAAGGGAGAGCAAAAATAGCGTCGGGAGCAAAGGACGGGGCGGGTTGGGACAATAAGTCAACGTAAAATAATATACAAACTTATATAGTATATATTAGTAAAGTAGATATGACCTGTATATGACAAACAACGAGAGTAACATATATCATAGACCGCAGTGTACTAATAATAATAATACTGCTGCAAGATGGCGTTGTCACAATGAAACAAGCATTGATCAAGATTCGTCGAGCAGTCGTCATTAAAATGCAATCCTTCGAGGGCTGCAGTTTTGCTGTAATGGACGGTAATGGTCCAGACCTCTAGATATTGTACTTCGCTTTCTGTTTATGAAGAAATACATTCTCATGTACTAAGACATGAGCTCATTACAAAAATGAAACGTAATTAGTCAGTAGTCAGCTAAGTTCATTGGGGTCGGAGGAAATGTGGGATCGGTTGTGGTCACATCTGGAGTTGCATTTGGATTAGGACTATTCCTATTACGTGACTGCTTTCATAATATGTACTTCCTTTTTTAACTTTATGATATCTATACGGATTTTATTTAGATGCGTAACAATTTTATCAGTCTATTTTTGTTATTTGAGCAGCTATTTAATTCATTAAAATAACTAACCGGTGTTCATACAATATATAACGATTAAATGGCATTCAATTCAATAATCATGACGATTATTGCCATGCCTAATATTGATAGTAGTTAATTACTATTTTCATTATTATACTTATTCTACTTTGATGAGCTTATCGATACCCGCCAAGCCTTGTGAAGCTATATCTTGAGTGTACCTAAATCACCTGGCTGATGCCCTATACGCAGGGGTACGATGAAGTGCAAGTGAAAAGTAGCCCCTATGATGTTAAAAGAAAAGAGCTCTGTTAATAATATAAATACTGAATCGAGATCCTAATATAATTTTGACGTTTGCGTCAGAAAGCTGATGTGGCATGTTCGATGTGCCGAGCATCGGCTGATGTGTCTAACAATTACAGACAAGGTGACAAACTTCTCGATGGCGATGACAACGACAAATTTCGCCATATTTTTATTGTATAATTTTCTTTGTTAGTGTCCTTCTATGGTTCATTCAAATAGCTTCTATTTTGTCGGATTAGTTTTTTGTTGCTTAAATTCTATGTTGGGGTGGTGTTGAGGATGAAAGTCTGTGATATTATATCGCTGTAATTCATAACTACAACAAGCCGAAGATGATGATGATAAAGTTTGTTCCACAGTTAAACCTTGAAGGAGAAAATAAATCTGAAAAAAATGTGAGCTTTTCCCTGCTTGCTTGCTGTAAAATGCAAAATACTATTACAACAACCTATTCCTATTCGATTCTCTCTGCCAGAGAAACAAACGGCAGATCATTTTCACAATACACACACGCTCACACAAACACACACACACACACACACACACATTATCACTATAATATAACAAAATGAAAAAAAAATAGAACATGAGCCACACTTCATCTATTTACAGATATAACAGTACTAAGATACC
The DNA here is from genome assembly GCF_002443255.2 of Varroa destructor. Lineage (NCBI taxonomy): Eukaryota > Metazoa > Arthropoda > Arachnida > Mesostigmata > Varroidae > Varroa > Varroa destructor. The sequence goes on along the minus strand of NW_019211454.1, from coordinate 44,817,556 downwards.
GATGTAGAAAACTCATTAGAATACACTTTATTAGTATTATAATTTTTGTCAATATATTATTGTTCAGTTGGAAAGTAATTGTCACCCCCAGTTATCGCCCAATCAGCCCCAAGCCGAAGGGAAATCAATGGCACGTTGACTGATTCTGCTGAGCGAACAAGAGCGAGATCGGTGAAAGGGAATTATTTATGTCGCTTACATTGTCTAAGATGTTGCTGATTAAGGTCAATATTAAAAAAAAAAAAGGAAACAAATGTATTGTAAGAAAAGTGAATTATAACAAGGGAGTTTGAGATCAGAAAAAGGAAAGCCAGAGTCTGTGTGAGTGTGAACAAAAGTACATAAATAAAGGTCGTAGATTTATATAT
>NW_019211454.1:44771930-44817088 GCF_002443255.2 Varroa destructor | reverse complement strand
ATATATATGTGTAAATCTAAATGCACTTACATTATTGGTGTTTTCATTAATAAGTGAACATTCGGCATGGGTTAGAAAAATCTTACTAGCAAAAACACTACAAATTACCAGCTGTTCATAAAATGCGGTATAAAATATTCTAGAAAGTAACTCATCTAGGGACCCCATTTTACCGCTGACGAAGCTAATATCGAATAGAAGATAGCCACAAAATGTAGAATAAAACATGGGGTACTATTGCCTTGCCTTTTATTTGTCTCCGGATGATTTTAGAATGGTATCATAATGATTCAGTTGTTGCAATTTAAAAAGGGCAAATGCACTATCTTCATTATTTGTACTGGTTATAGATATGTGCTTTAAGGTGGTGTGCGACCTGCTCATCAACCGTTGATTAGAGGACACTGTCAGATAAAGATTACCACTGTCTACACATGGTTCATCCTATATGTATATTTAGATAATGAACTGCAACACTCAAATATTACAGGATAAGTCAGTGAAAGTTTTATTATATCAAAGACATAACAACAGGTAATGCATTCAGTTATCCCATACTAATAAATTATCCCCGATTGATCGAAATACGCTAGTTAACAAGACAACAATCACATGTGTTCACTTACATGTATATATACTACAAGCAGTAGGAATTCTATTTACAAGTGTCCCCAGCTTTTCCATCCTTTTCTTAAGAAATCATGCATTTGTAAGAAAATAAGTGGTTACACAGTTGCTTTAGTTTTCTTCGTAATAGTCTATTCGTAAAATGAAGCGTAATTCAGCTCCCCTAAGAGATCTTGAGCTTTAAGAAATCAGAATGACAAAATTATCGACAAAGTAGCACCGATAAAATGTTGGATAGGTTTGTTTAATCTTAACTATTCCTAGCGCATTTTCACACATTACTGACAGTCGAAAAGCACGGTTAAAGAAAAGTGTTATAGAAGCAACTATATCACATAGAAGAAATGTCTAGAACTGTTAGTTTTTCTAAACACTGAAAGGCGTGCACACGTCTTTTACGCTATTCCAATTATATAGGATGGAGCGCAAATATTTTTTTCTTTAGAGAGACTTTACGTCTTATACAGCAGATTTTTTTAAAACAAAGTAGTGATTTATTTGCAGTAATTGTATCCTGCTTAGCAAGCATATATACCGGGCCACCCTGGTTCTGCTCAGGTCAGTCAAAGACTCCTAAATCCTAAATTTGTGACAGCTGCTGCACAACACGGGGCAGGAATGACCACAATGTATTTAGACGGCATTCCTTCATTTCTTTTTCCTCGAGACGAAATCGGATACGCGTTCAAGATTGGCTGAGTATATATATATATATATGTGAGTCAATCAATCCCAGAGTTACCAACAATAGATACGTAAGCCAATCATAACCGCATCAACGCTGTAACGTCAACATACGGTATTATACTTCCTAAATAGGCAAAGCAGTAACAATTATGCGCACGTTTTTTTGTGAGAAGTAACAGCATTGCGAAGCAACATTACTGTTCATTGTAGACAATGACAACGTATTATTACTATTATTTTTACAGCAAGTATTTGTATTGTACATAAACGTCCCAGCAATTGCCTGTCTCCATTGAAATGCCATCTTGTCTTCTAGTGACAGAAATGATCGGGCAAAGCTAAGCGTTATGTTCAAAACGTTCCGCCCCAGTTTTTTGTTCTGCAACCGTTTGCGCGTTCAGATACCGAGCCTCTGCGCGATCCTATCCACGGTGAGTTGCGACAGTCCATAGACGTCTTCCGCCATCTCTTCGACAGAAGTGTAACGAACTTTGCGGAAATCAAATAGTTCCAACATCAAGTTCATCACTTCTTGCTGTAACGCGTATTCAATAGAAAAAATAAGAAATAAGCAGGCTATATTTATTAGCCACAGATTAAACTTGTCTGAAATAATGCTTAGAGGCGGTAAAAAACGTAAAACATGAAACATGTATGGGTTAAACTCACTTAGATCAGACAGAAAACTACTTGTATTGTTTTTTAACATGTGTTGCATATTTGGAGAACATTTTTCAAGAAGAACTGAATGATCAAGATGGGCTATGAGTTTGGGTTACATTCCAAGTATGCGTCATATTTAGGCGAGTTTATCAATTTCGTAATAGCAACACCTAACTCCAAAGTAGAAAAACCTAACCTTAAAGAAGAGGCAGGTCTTTTTTAGATCCTGGTTGGTGCCAAGGAAGCCCCAGGCCAGAACAGGAGTCAGGTTCTCTGCTACGCCGTAGAAATGCGTGAAAAATCCATTATCGACCTTTACTCTGCTCTTCTTGGCCTTGATGACCGACCAGATAGCAGTGGACAACGCCGTCTCGCGAAAGCCGGCGGAAAGCCATCTGTTTTGAATAACGGACACAACAGACTGTGGAGGATCGTCCAAGTCGTCGAACGCTTCGATGAGTAAAAAATCGAACACGACATCATAGATCGTCAGCGCAGTAACCCCGCGCGCACGCAGCTCCTGCTCCATGACATCGCGGTTTGTGGGTTGACCGACCCACTCGATGAGTTTGGCATACGCTTCGAGACAGAATTTCGGGTCCTTCTCAGCATAGACAAGTAGACCAGCGAGAATCTGCGACCCTGCATCTACGTACATTTCTCGGATGGCAGGCTGACTTGTCAAATGGGCAAAGGCTAACCGAACACAATGCAGTTTTGCCAAATATTCTTCGTCTGATTGGCATCCAACCAGCTGAGTACGAATAGCACGCGCAGGAACACCTACAAATGATGAGAATGGTAGGACATGATAATGAAATCTAGTTCAATAGGCCGGCAACCATCACTGAACTCCGTACCTAGAAATTAGAGATCGGGGGTAAAACTCCGCCGGTATAGACGAGCATTTTTTACAAACATTTCTTTCTCTAGAATGCTAAGCAAGACCCTTTGAATGAATTTGGCTTTAGCATGCTACTGTTTACAGCTCCTAGGCATAAAAATGCACATCTGCAAAATAACCAAAGTATAATTTTATTTAGAGTATGATAAGATAGGAAAGGCTAGTTAGAATACATAGGTTAAGTGTTGCACCTACCATCGAGCTTAAGCATTTGAAGTGCATTCTGATACAGTTTTAGGTCGTCGGGATTGAGAGCTTCTTCGAAATCTCTCAGGTTTGCGATATCCCCTTCAGCAGAGACGAAGCTTTCGTCATCAAAGCTCGTCACAGTACGAGCATCAAATCTATATCAAGTGAAAATAGTAAGCTCCCAGACGACAAATCGGTTAACCTCTTTTCTGGGAGTTTGCTCCCAGTAGATCTTATGCTGTAAACATGAATTTTATAATAATGATATATAATAATCTTAAAGTTTGATCATTTCACGTTTCAATTAAAATAAAAAAGTAGATTAGGAACTGGGATCGACGTTGGTTTTCCAAGTACACTGAGATCTACTCATTACGAAGAAACTACGAATTTACCTGTCATAGTCCCTGCTATATCCACCGGCAATAGAACTTCGATTGTCATCGCTAATTTGGAACAATAGAGAGGTATTATCCAAAAAAAGTTTTGCACAGTTATCACGAAGTTTGAAAGCTTGTTTCATGACAATTTGCAGCTGCGCCACAAACTCAGCCTCAGCATTTGTCTGCAATCGAATGATCACAGCCAAATTGTTGTCAATTGCCGACCTTACAAATGTATATGCACTTATATGTGTATATTAAACATATGTGTATATAATGAAAGTTGGATTTGCAGCCGTTATATTACAACGATACAGAAATCATACGGCAGAAATACATGAAATTACCACTGATATTATTAACGAGCGACTTTATTACGCGCGTATACAGTATAGGTGAATTTTCAGCTGCGTGGATCACGATCAAAATGCTACGTACCGGCAGAGCCATCACATGGTTGGCGGCTTGCCCCACGGGCAGAGACTGAAAGACGCCGATCGAGTCATCCCAGTAGTGAATTGCTGTATCCAACGCTTCCATCCCCATTACGCCGAGCTGCTGAGGACTCAGTTCTTGGGTGCGGGATTCGACCAGATTGCCAGTGCCACCGCCCGCTCCACTGAACCCTCCTGCGGCACTACCCCTTCCTGAACTGCCGAGGGTAGCTGTGGACACTCGATCAGCCTCACGTGACTGTCGGCAACGTACGCATAACGGCGATGGCATGCTGCGTAGCTGAGGTATATCTATGGCGAATAAAGGAAAAAAATCCTACGAAATGTCAGTGCTTCATTATGAATTATCTTCACCGATTATGTAAATTTTAAATGCTATAGATAAAAATACTAAGACGATCGTGATAGTGCTAATAGTTGTCATCATATTAACTAGTAAATATTGAATTTATTCAATCTATGTACACTAAGGACCTCTTATGAATTCCACGCCTAAAAATAATTGTTAAATCACAACTAGCTCGAGAGCAAAACTTCATTTATTTGAAGTACCCTGATTGTAAGATGTTTCGTCTACGTAAGCTTAAGGGATGTTTCGAGACGGATAGGATGAATACGAGTGATTATATCGAAGACTTTTTGTGTGCGGCTTTTGCAATAATAACGCATTAACAATTCGGAGAGCACTTGCCGCCATTTAGTCCGCGAAAGGAATAGAGCTTTGTCCGAAGTTCTGACATTGGCCCTCCATTTGCGTGAGCATCTTTCCCACGTCGCCATCTCAGCCATAGACGAGTCGTTACCCCCACAACAAGGATGGCACTGCCACAGGCGAGAAGAATAAATTTGACACGTGCTGGAACGAACGGAAGTCGAATCGATGACCCCGTCCGTATCGAGACAGGCATTGCCTGGGACCATCAAGTTACATGGAAATATAGAAAATCAGAATATTAGAGCGTTAATTGCGTTGATATAGACTCTAGACTTATTCGTTACATGGGTAGTTAATGGGGGCTTTTATGGAAGTTGAGCATTATTAACTCTTGGCTATACCATTCCAATGCGTCAAGTACGAGGATCAAAGTTATCCATTAAGGATAGATCCACTTTAAGTAAGATGCAGCGTAACTGAAGTATTTGTACAATTTGAGCACGCTAGTCGAAAGCTTGTGTATTAATAGTATATCAGAAGAAACCGAATAATCTGTACAAGGTTGGTTGTTGGGTTACTCGTATATAGGATGGGGTAAAAGCCTCGAAACAGTTCCACGCAGCCAAAGATTCCGAGATAGTTACAGGAGCTATAGTAAACGAAATTTAATAAAGGAAACACAAGCGATTCGACAAATAGACCATGCAAGGACTATATGGCATCTGTGCATGAAATCATGTCAGCTATGGAGGGTCTTTTGTCTCTCTGGTAAGTACTGTCAGGCGTTTTATTATCTTAATTCTTTAATGTCACCATCTAGCATCTCATTGCTACATAGCTTCATCATTCGCCTGTTGCTGCCCCTGTTATTTCAAAATGTGAGAATATTTACACATTGATACAATTTTACTCTTTTACGTGATCGACCCCTAGTGCAAAGAATTAGCAGTTGGGCATGCACAAGTTTGATTCTCCGGATTTTTATAGCAACAAAGGATTTTAATTTTGTCTCATCTGAAACACCAGCACTTGTGAGAATGAACAGTGTGCATATCAATAACGTTGGCATCTCTATATTCGTTTGCTATACATACGAACTCGTTTAAAATGCCCAATTTAATTAAATTTTATACATTTTCCTGATGCTGGTACCGCGCGAAAATGGTCCAGCTGCCGCTTCGAAGACTCCGCTCCTTTTGTCTCTGTCTGAGGAGTTAGAAGTATACGGTACGTTGTAGGATTTAACTACATACTGAGGGTTCGCTCCAACTAAGCACCAGTAGGGTCACCCTGATCACACAAACCGAACTCGCGAGAATTCTTCACGTGATGTACATCATATTGTGTGCGAGATATACATTTCACTAAAAACTTACCGATAAGCCTCTCTGCAGGCCACGCGCCAAAGAACAACACAGTCTAACTCAACGACTTAGCGGCTCGATTTATCCGACCGTCAAAAGCTGGACAGCGGCGATCCATCTAAGCAGAACAAAAATAACAACATAGAACCGACAGCGCTGAGCACACTGGCCCGCGGTCCTATCCGCTAAAGCCAACCACGTACAAATAAAGATCTGGAGAGGGAGACCGATGTTGCAAACAGCTTTTCACACCCAGCTCATAGAAGAGGACAACAAGAGACCCGTGCAGGGGACACATGCAATTGGATTGGAACATGTCGAGGAAAACAATGCGGGCCGCCATCTTGCTCTGGGAGAGTGCATGTTACGAAGATAGTGAAAACGCGCGCGGAAATTGGCAAATTCGCATCTGCACCAAAGTGCGGAGCCTAACTTTCACCGTACCTATCAAAATATGAGTGTATCATGTGTTGTACTAGATTTGTATCTTATTCGCCCATTAAAGTTTCTTACTTAATAGCTAAACATAACTGGATTTCCCCGTAGGTCGTTCGTTGGACAAAGCAATTCATACATTCAATTAATAAACTTAAATTCATAGATTCAACAGTATAATCTCTAGTAGGAGACATGTAGTTTAGTCCGGACCTATATGCCGTTATGCTGGCTAGATTAAGTGCCTAAAAACCGTTCGATTTAAATTTACAAAAAAAAAAAAGTACAGTATATGGAGATAAATGCCAAAACGGGTTAAGCGTGCGGTGCGTATTTCCCTAGGAAAGTTGCCAAGATAGACGACCATTGGTGATTTAAGTTCAGTCATTACAATTAATCTACCCGATATATTAAACTCGCTGATGTGCCGTACTTGGTATAGAAAATAAGTCTTTGCTGTATGCTGGCTACGAGTAAAACAATTGGACCTCCACTCTAGGTCCAATAGACGTGTTTTTTCGCATTTCACGTTCGGTACTTGAGTTGTTAAGCACTGCTTCAAATGGGCGGTTCAACGAACCGTGTGCTCACGTCTGAATCAAACCCAGATCATCACGTATTCTTAAGTTCAACAGCCAAGCACGTTATTTTCCGCGCTATCATGGAGGCTCTCAATCAGGCTTAAAGATAACGAAACGTTTTGATACTCATGCATCGTAATGTCGCAACACCATTATCTTCGACGCCCGGCCATTTTTTTTTTCGTCTTTCTCACCGTACAAGCACAAAATTATAAATCATTTTATCAACCCCTATTGCACTGTGATATAATTGGATTCGAATTAAAATTTTAGTCGGGTGCTGTTTTACCAAACAGTTTTGCTATTCTAGTTATCTAATCGCCATCACATGATCGCCAGTCAAATCCTCGTTCATTTATTGGGTTTGTCGTTTAGAAACTGTAATTTCATTTGTCTTTCGAGAAGAGAGCGAATCAATAATATCATTCATTAGGGGATCAGTAATATTCTTGACTTCTTTTTTGAAACTTGAAGTGCTTAGACTTTATTTCAATACAACAAGTGTCACCTCCCGGCTGGTCTTGTAGCTGCCATCGCTCCCTCGTCAGCAGGTTCCAGGTGCACCTGCTTTCCCGTATGTCCAGTATTATGAGTCACAGTGCATGGTAGTTTTTCAAGGTGTACAAGTAAAATACGTTCTGAATAATGTGTTCGATTGTGTGGTGCCTGTAATAAAATGCGTCGAGTGGCACGCGGTGCTCTTTTTCTTATATGTATGTAAATATTACACTCTAGCTATATCAGAACGTATTAAAAAAAGAGAACATTGAAAATTGGTATGAGCTCATACTTCAGTTACTAACGCTTATCTCTTCTACTCACTAAATACGTGGTTACAGGAAAAGCACAACTTTAATCTTATGTTCTAGATATCTATTCTTTTTTCATACGCTTTATTTAAAGCTTTAAACTCATAATTCTTAAACTAACGCACCCAAGAAGAAAGACCTCGCTTGCGACCACGACGATTACGTTTGACACAAAATAAACACAACCAATTCCCTTAGTCTTGCTAGGTTTATAGCTTCTGTATGTAGTAATCGAAGCATACATATAAGAAGTCGGGGGGCAAAGCGTATTATTTCCTTTTAATCTGTACAACGTCGTGGGGTGCTGTAGAAAAATGAAGTGGTAAAGAGCTGCTGTTCATTGAAATACAGCTGAGACTCCTACAATTCAGAATTTTCCCGCAGATAATACACAAGCCTGAAGGGTCCGCATTTAAAGATCCACAAAACTTAGCAGAAAACTGAAAATGTATTTAGCGGATGTGACGCCTGGTCATTTCTGCTTAATGATGCCTAACATTTGTCGATCTAAAAAGTTAGACCTCTTAAAGCAGCCAATAGTGAATTGATTTCAAATAAATTTTTAGAAGATAGAATTCAGTGCTGCCGAGGTCAGACAGGGCATCATAAATCAGTGCAATTAACTATCTTATTGATATTCTTGTTGCCAATAGATTTTGGACGACTGGCTTCGAATTAAAGGACACGGGACGAAATAAACGTATTTCTACACAGAGAGGCTTCTTCATGCCTTCAGCTGCATAAATGATGTTATGACTCTCTTTTACGACCTAAGGCCAAACTCAAAAATAAACGCTTCGAGTTTCACCTCTGTAACTGTCGTTAGGAGTCGCTTCAGACGTTTTCTGCACAGAACGAAATGTGTTTTTGCCCAGTTTCAAACCCAGACCACCTCCGCGCTCCTAAACTTAGAAATTTGGGAGTACGTCGTAGATACTGTGAGGGTCTCCAAGTCAAGGACCGGCCCAAGAGAAGTATCTAAATACGGTATTATTGCATTCTTATCACGAGATTTTAGGCGCGAACCTAAATGTTATAAACTAAAAATGGACTCCTCTGACATGCAATCATGTAACTAGCACTCAGCTCCACAGGGAATACGAGGCGAGTGATCTAGAGGCGACAGGCCGTTTGATTAAGATGCAGCCAGCTTTCTACTGTATAGCAAGTAATTGCAGAAATGTTACTATAATGTTTCAGTATATATGCAGGCATATTCAGGTGAGCTAACATTACGTGACGCTAATATCGTTCTATATCTTTCCTGGATACTAAGGCAGTATTAAGCAGCAACGAATTTCCCTTTAGAATGTCAACCCAACCCACATCCTTTGTTCGTGATGGGCGAGGCATTCCGTTCGGAAAACGACGTTGAGCTTTCTCTCGCGCGATCTTCAACCTACGAAATGTGTGGGTCACACGTGCCGTGGTTGTTTCTATGTGTAAACGAAGCATTTGACATCGGTAGGTCGCTGATTTGGCCGAGTACAAACGAGCAAAAGGGGGGCCTACTTCTTCTGCCTTGGTATCATCACCACCATCATTTGTAGTACAGTTAATGCGATAGTCATATTCACTGTGGCGGCCAGCGTTCTCACACAGGGATCGATGTAAACAACGGGTTGTGTTTTGCGAATGTCAGTTGGCGCGCACCGTGGCGGCTTAAGAAGGCGGTAGCGCAGATTGGTAAGCACTGCATTCTGAGTCGACCTTGAACTTGAGCTAGAAAAACGATTGTTTTTGTGCCTCTTTTTATAATAGTTACTACTGTGAGAATCAACTTACGCTAACAAGTGCCTTAGATGTCGTAACATTGTTGTTTGTAGTGAATGAGCCGGAGCATACGTGTTATCCGTAGCCGTATGAGAAGATGCTTATTTGAATCGAGTAAATAAATAGCGTTCAAGCAACTAAATACTCTGTGCGGAGCGGTCTAGGAAAAAAAAAACTCAGAGACGGTTTGGGCTGTTTGTAGTCGTAGGTTGAACTGCTTTCATTCAATCATAGAGTTAAATCTGATAGAATATACTTATTATTCGCTTCAATTCTAATGTAAGCATAAATTATTTTAGAGCCAACAAGCAAGCTTCATCTATCATGGAAGCAGGCGGCCGGGGTACAGCGAGTGGTTGTAGACACGCGATCGACGCTACAGGGGAAAGAGATTACCTCGTAGATGTACGCCAGGAAGGGGTTTTAATGCAGAGGATTTCTGAGTACTCTGCACCCGGTATGGGTCTACCGCCTCATGTGAGTGAGATTCTCCTTGTAGATGACTTCATAAAATTTGTATGTTATTGAAACACATAATGAAGTTGCCTCCAATAAAAAAGGAAGACGCCAGAATGTTTATATCGGATGTTACAATAATTCGGGAATAAATTTGACTTTGTCTTAAGAACAAGCTGTTTTTTTTTTGTTAACTAGTTTGACTTGTCACGCTGACAGCTACAAAGTGTACCGTTTACTTTATTATAATGCTTACAACTAAATATAGGAGTTGAAATGCGACGCGCACGTACGTTCACTGCTAATGCACTCGAAAATTTTAGCGGAATTTCAATAAACAGTTATCTTTCTCGTCTAATGAATTTTAGGGCGCTTAGTGGGGTGGTCTAGGTTTGCAATCAACGCACTTCCCTACGCGATTGAGGAAGTCACCCGTCTGAAGCGATGTGCAACCTAAGTAGTAGCGAATACAAAGTTCAAAAATTCTGCTCACTTGTACAAACAGCACATTTGTGGAATAATAACCTATTACAATAACACTGAAAATTACAGGCAGCGCTCTATCCACACATATATGGAGCGACGCAGTCTCGGCGTCCGCTGACCCCACCACCGACGCCGACTTTGCCGATTTGCCAAAAGCTCACTATTCTTGACGCTGGTTCGGTTGAGTCCATGGAGTATACCGCTCGCAGCTCTCCAGATTGTTCGGACGCTTGTCGAAGAAGACAATCTATCGACTATCTAAAAACCTTTACGGCCATCAGACCTCGTCTCGGTAAAAGTGAGATGACATCCGCATGCGTATTCTTCTAACCCGGCTCGAAAGTTACCTTTTCTAGTAGAGTTAATTGTTCGGTACGTTCTGAATATGTGATTAGATAACATATGATGAATGAAGTTAATTTGCCTCTGTTTGTAGACAGTCGAAGATTGCGTGGAGTGTGTAAATCCCGTGCGCGGATATGCGTCAGGCGAACGGACGTGAGTGTCAATTCTCTGCGTGTTCACTACCTTTTTTTTTTATTATTGTTGTTGTAATATAGAAATAAGAAAAGAAATTGAATCATTTTTGTTTAGCCACTCTTGTTGCATTAGCTCTTCTACGATATCTTATCCATACCAAATTGGATGTTGTTTTGATACATCGCCTTCTATTTTGAGCCACGTATTAGTTGGAGGTCATCTAAACACGAACATCATATCGTTTGATTGGGATATCATTGGGCTTGCTGTGAAGTTTTCAACGATCGCCACATTGAAACCTTTTGTTCTTTCTTCACTTCAACATATCTTAATGTACGTTACGTCGAACGGCTATTATTTTCTGTTTGAGCTGGTCCGTACGTTTCCGTGCATCAAGTAGAATTGAATCTTGTATTTTGTGTGATTCGTCCTAATTTACATTCCTGGCTGCAGGGAGCACTTCCGGTACTCGCAGACGAGTTCCTACTGAAGGAAGTCGATCGTGCTATGGCAATATTTGTTACACGCAAAAAAACCGAAGGCCAAAGCCTCACAATCAAAGAGGTTAGAAACAAAGCAAACCAGATGGTAACTGTCCTGCGAGGCAAAAAGACTCTTTACAGAGTAGGTAAGTAGAAATTCTTGCCAATGGTAGTTTGCGATGTATGTTGGCTGAAGTATTTGTTTTTCATTGTAATACATCTGAAGTCCGATAGTGTAACTTTGATTTGTCGTTTTCGACCACTAGTTTTTGCTATGCCACACACACACACACAAGATATCGAATTGTCATCTTGGTAATTACTTTAGACTGTTCTGAAAGAACCGGACGTCAGCTATACTTTCATTATTTGTAAATTTACGGTCCGTCTCAATGAGCGAGTAATGAAGACCGGATATTACAAGGTGCATTTATTTTGGTCGGCTTCTGCAAGCCGCATAGGGTAGCTGGATGATTTCGTCGCTTTTATTGGCCCAATTAAGAAGGCTTTGCACCTAAGGCTTCAGTATACTTTAGTGTAGCAGCTCAAGTTAAATTTTCCGAGTCCGGTATGTTTTCGCTTATCGGCAAGAAGGTCCTGAAAGTAATAATTGAGTTCAATGCTTTGAATTAGTGGATTTTAGTGTTTCCTTGTTGACTGCTGTATTATAAATAAGGCCTACAAGAATAAAATATGAGAAAATTATTTTGCTTTATCGATTTGTTTTTTAAGTACTTGCAAGGATGGTTTCAGATAGGAACATGTATTTCTTTTTTTGCTGCACTGGCATAGCTTTTCAACTTCTTTAAGAACTTCTTTAAAAAAGTTCTTAATCTTTATTGTTTTCTCTACAAGATTAAGAACTTCTTTAAAAAATTGAAAAGCAATAAAGTTGCGAAGCAGCAGGATGGCCCTAGCTTGATACTGACGCGAGATACGTCTCGACATTAATGGAAGTAACAAAATATTATTCTTTATTCACGCTGTGGCTTCATTATTATCATGCAAAAGCCAGACAACAGGACTATCAGTTACCCCTTTTGTATAGGTCTGTTCATTCAATTTCAAGTTGATAAAAAAAATGGTGCCTTTAACTTAGTGTCTGGGCTAGATTCCCATACTGCATTTAGATTTTAGCGTATTGTTTTTTTTACAACAAGTATTTTCTATTAACAGTATTTTGATGAAAGTTGAAGACTGCGCTGTTTGATTGTGGATCCGTAAAATGCAAACTAAGCTTGTTGATGTTGAATGATTTAATAATTTGATAGCTTTTCCGTGTTGACCCATCTAGGTAGAAAATGGGCCCGTGTTTTTCTAAAAAGGCCAGACAACGCCCCGAGTCAGGGTAGTTTCTGTGAAAATCGCGTATCGCTGACCCAAAATCAGCAGCGACTGCATTGGAAAAAGGTGAACGTAGGCAGGTGAGCGCCGAGCGGCACCATATATCTATACATACGAGTTGCTATAGTGAGTGTACAGAACATACATGTTTAGATATAGCAATCTAAGTAATTATTCAGTACAGTAACTGTAGTAGAAATACGGTTATTGAGATTTGAAACGAGTCCAGCGATCCCCTCAACCATCGCAACTGCTAGATAAGGACAAAGCGTAAAGTCAATTGACAGCATTCGCTGGTACTAGCGGGTGATCCCTGTATATTATATATGATAAGCATATTTGTAGCACAGTTATTTTAATAGTAATTGAATACCACGTAATTGAAATAATTTAGCTAGTTCCCTTGAACAGCTTATTGTCCACATTTACCATGACAGTTTCCTCGGGCATCTTATTCACGTTTGCAGACGATACTTAGATACTGGCACTAGCTAATTACTATCGTCACCAACGTCATAGTTAGTTGCTTAGTATCCAATTATAAAGTATCTGCCGCTTACCCTTTTTTTGTATTGTAGTACGTCCTAGTATTAGTCAACCTTTAAATGCATTGCAGGTATCTTTTGGACTACGCAGACGCCAGTCAAACCCGAGGATGCTACGGAGAAGTGCCGGTGATTAGTTTTCCATTTAGTCAGCGTGTAGTTGTTTCGAATTCGAGCTTCAGTTGTTATGCCTCATAAATAAAAGAATTGCCAGCCATTTTGGTAGCTAGCGAGCTCCTAGCAAACCTATACTATTATGTAAGCCATATTTAGAATCTAGTCGGTATCCGCATTGAAAGATACGTCTCAGTAGCAAAAAATTGAGTATCTGAACATTCGATCATATAGTTGCCGTAGGTCGATTCAGAGTTGACGTTCCTAACTGTTTTTGTGGTGCTTCCTTTTAGAGACACCATCCTACTTTGTGGTGGCAGGCCATGGATACACGTTTCAACGGACCCGAACTGTCCACAAGGTCTATATCATCTTAAGTAATCGTCGCTGGCCTTTATGATTGGTGATCGATGCCTATCTTCCATGGTATTGAGTAGTTACACCCAGAATAGGCTCTGGCAGGCATAGCTATGTGATTTTACCTATACTTAGGAAGGATACTTAGGAAGACCACTTTCGATCGAATTGCATTGCAAGTCACTCACTCGCACATTTATTTACAATTCCACAGTCATTTGTGCAATCCTGGCATGAATAATATTCATGGTCAAATTAACCGGTACACACAAAACCCATTCACGATATTGCTCCGAACCTCCTGACAGAGCTTAATGCTGGCGGATGAATACTAGTCAAAACAGACGTTCCCTCTGTCTGTTCCAAGTTCAAACGAATTAAGGATCGTTACTAGATTCACCATGTACCATATTGTTTGTCATCCCAAAGATTGTAGAACGTTGCAATCGCGTCTTGTGTTTAAGGACTACACGAGCCTTTTGTAAGGGGAACTAAACTGGAAGAAAGGAGAGAGAAAGAGCAGGTGAACCTTTTCTCCCTCTACATGTAAATGTTCGTACAGATAGATATGTAGATAGAGTAACGAATTATTTAAACCTCGCACGCAATGTTTCGTTGGTCCATGAACCTAACCTTCTGAAAGCTTCGGCGAGATGTTGGTGGGTAGTGGAAAGCCTACCCCTTAAATAGTAGCTCTGCGATCGGTGTTGTCCATTATTAAAATTTCATAGCCACAGGCGCCACGTGACTAAGCGGCCTCTTATTAAGTTAAAATCGAGCTGGCTTTTCAATATGCCATGTGAACGTTGGTGTCGGGAATATGCTATGGCGTGTAAAGGACTGACAAGGACACTGAACTCTGCGCGCTCAGGTTTGTTCCCTGAGGCTAGGACCAGATTCGCTATAGACACAGCAATAACCTTGTTGAAAACAGAACTACATTTAAAATACGAATATCTAATATGTAGTTTATTATTGATGAAGTGGTAAGATAAGCACTAACGCTAATAAAGTAAAATGCTATAAAATATGATTTTTCATCATTTTATCCTATTATACCTTCGTTATGGCGATACCAAAAAAGAACACAAAACCAAAGCCTTTACTAAATGAATGTGATAAGCATTTTGTGTGAACGTGAGTTCCGAACGTTTACAAGGCGACACTTTGAGACCAAGCGTTTCATGGTAGTCAATGTTACACGGTAATATAATAGGAATCACGCTACGCGCCATTGAGATGCGCGGGTCTTGATGTATAATTAATTTTACGTGCAGTTGACAACTATAGAATTTTTAAAATGTCATGCTTGTCTCCGTATGCTAATCTGTATGGTAACGAAGAAAAAAACACACATTAAATTTGGTTAGAGAATTGTTTGGGTCCTCATTCAGTTAGCGAGATCACGATGGATATAACAACATGATTCAACTTTGTTATAATGTCCACGTATAAGGTGAATTGATTTACTTTAGGACATCAACGATGTAAAGCGTGTTAGTTTTGAATGTTTCCAATCACATGTGAAATCGTTGCCAAATGATATAAAACACACACATTTATTATGAATCATTTAGTGAGTTTTCAATTATAGCAAAGGTATTTCATTTGAATACTATATGGAAAGCAGCTGCTTCTCGCTATCAGCGTCCAAAGACACAGAAATCGTGTCCAAAATCCTCGTTACTACATTGTTTACTTGGTCTATTCGTGTTAACAAATGCGCCATATTTTTGAGTGATCAAATCTACTCTCAGATCAGATCAGTACTTGAGGCAAAGCTACCGATCACAAATCGGCACGAATGGTTTGCCTATTTTGTAGGTAAATGAGAAACGAAAACTATAGAACATATAAACTAGTCACTTTTGAAGTTGACCAGGTTTGTTAAAAACATGACAACATGAGACAAACGGATGAGTTTGTTAAACGCTTTTGTATAGCAGTGCTGTACCAGAGTCGAATTTTAAGTAAAGCTATGTTGTCATCAGAAGATTGTTTTTAAAATTGAGCGTTTCGATAACTTATAGACCAGCATTTGCTGCGTCATTTCAACGTTTAATAGCCGACATTCGGCTAATAACACTTGAGCGCAACTACTCGTACCCGTTTATTCACAACTTGTTGACTCGGGTCGCGTTTTTCAACTTTTAACTTGAACGGTTAAACTTTAAACGTTAAAAAGATTACTTCCTTAATCCCCTATCGAGTCCTTACGCACAATTTTTTAGTCGTTGATTTTATTAATGCTGAGTATAATGTTCTATCGAAAGAACCGTAAACTCTCTTGTGCTAACGGAATTCCAGAGAAGCCTTTAAAGGCATCCCATCGCTTTATAAACAAGTCGCCCCCTTTATTATGCACAAACTGACATTAAGATTCAGTTAGGGCTTCTTAATACGTCGTTGCTCGCTTTTCCTTTTTCTTTGAGTTACGCATGAATATGCTGTATATTATTTATTATTGTTCTAACGATACCAGCAAATAAGCTATCCTGCGCTAGTTCAATAACTATTTCCGATATAATTATGTTCGAGGTATTTTCGCATAAACTTTTATTTTTGCAACGCAAAGTCTCATCAAAAGCTAATTAAGCGTTGTCGTCGGCGTTCAACTTATTTTACCGCTTTAAAAAGTTATCTAGAGCAACACTACAGAGAAGAACCAAACAGACGAGAAGCGTGCCAAACTTAGATCGCTCGGCGCCGTAAATGAAGCTGAGTTCTGTATTTTAAAGAAATCTGCAAACAGACTGCCGCTCTGAATACATTTTAACACATCTTAAATTTCGTTGTAACTAGGACTCGTTAACTTCGACGGTTATAGCGCGTCAAGATGAAAGCATCCTTTGTTCCACGAACATCACTTCAGCCACTTCATACCAAACGAGCGTTAAGATGAACTCCTGCAAGTCCCGTGGACTAAGGGCCCTTCAATTGAATTAAATCGGCAACCCAGTGTCTAAACTGAGCTTTTCTGTGACTTGAACAAGCTCTGCTTCTATCAAGCGTTCGTACCATTTAGCCTCAAATAGATTTTTTTTCTTCAAAAGATAATATGTATATATATATATATAGACTTGCAAACATCTGCCATTTCTCTCTTATCAAGTAGCGCTATCATTGTAGTAGGCTGCAGTAAAAACAGAAGGCGAAGAAGTTGCCTGGTGTTCGCGTGTCGACGGTAAAATGTCTGTCAGTAACACGCTTAAATAGTTACCACGCTACGGCTGCCGCAATCAGCAGAAATGGAATTAGCAATATTGACAGGTCGAAACGCTGCCAATTCCGCCGTTAACTCCTCCATGTTCCAGCACGAAGCCATAAACAACAATGACCGCCGGTCGGCAAGTTGTTGGCGATACGTTTCTAGGCAAGAAGAACAAGGGAAAAGAGAAAGCCGTTGGCAGACATCACTTATGGCGTTGCTACGGCCAGTCCGTTCACTGCTATTACGTGAATCTCAAGCTGTTGTTATTAGGGGAGCTGTTGCCGTCACCGCCATCTTCATTTGTAGCGAAGGTGTCTAATTTCGTCAACGCTTTGCTCTGCTCCCAGCAGAATCACATGGTGCTCGTATGTACGCATACGATATGATTCTGGGTGAATAAAGGTATTTGTCCACCTGCGAGGTGTAACGCGGCCTTTTCGGCGACGTAAGCGGCAGTAACGACATTAAAAAGACGTCAACGGCAGGAAATCGACCGATGACGGGATCACACAAGCCAGGTGGGTACAAGTATTCCGTGCTACGTGCGTAACATACGCGAGTAGAAACGAGAAAGAAAAATGCCTTTTTGCTGTAGGTTACAATAACAAAATCTCGTGTTCTAGGCCGAATCAGTATAATACCGCTACTGTCTTGACTTCGTCCGCGTGACCCTTTCTTCGCTCAGGGACCTGTTCTCGTGTCTTGTCAACTGTAAACGATCCACATAGAAAGCGTTGGTCATGAGAGGCAACGTGAGGGCAGAGTTTCCTCTTTTATTGCACGTCTTGGCAGCCTGCATTCAGTCCGCACCGGTCGTTTCTGCCTTGGTATCGTGCATTCGGCAGGATGTCAACATCGAATTTTCGTTTTGCGGGCTGCGTGTGATGTAAAGCCGTTGTAGAGGCTCACGTGATCTTGGGTCCCATGTTAGGGAATGTGCAGAGATCAGCAGATCAATGGCTTTCACTGGATAGGGTAAGTGCTACTATCGCTGGTGTGTAGGTGAAAAACGTACTGTTTTGTTTAATAACTGCCTGCATATGTATTTATAAACAGTCCCTCGAAAACCGTATGTAAACGTGGGTCAGTAGGTGCTAAAAGTACTCCAAGCGGTGATTATTAGTTGCAGTAATGCTAGTTAATAGTGTTACAATAGCAATGATAACTAGAATACAAATAATGAAGACACCAAGAAATTATGGGGTAGCGGAACGCTGTGCTGTTCCGTATTTTCTTCTTTAAATCTTCTCTATTAAAGTCAACTTTAAATGGAGTGAAATTTTTTAACTGCGAGTTAATAATTGATTCGTCAGATAAATCAAATCGAGAGTGTTGAACCGATACCAAATTACCTTACGAAACGGTTCAGTTGAGCGGCAAGACATCACTGTCTTCAGCTAGCAAAAGTGACCTACTCAGAGCATATAAACAAAGTAGTACCATAATAACGAAAAATGAAAAACATCAAAGACCTTTCATCATTCCTAATATTACCACAGTCGCAGTAGGCGACCAAGTGACTCTAGCAATTTTACCTTTGCTATGGTTTGATAATTCGTTTCGTGTGAAAAGATTTCATTCTGCCTGCTTTTTATTTTTTTTCTTACTATTTCAATATCCACTGTACCTTTTTGTTGTTCTGCTTCTAAATTGAGCTTGTTTACTCCAATCTGTAAATTTATGTTTCGAGCTTTACGCCTGCTACTTAAACCAAACGGCTAATTCATGCCAGCACGAAAAGAAGTGTGTCAATGCCCGATTTCGAACTTTAACCACTACGTGTCGTAAAGTTTAGTAAGTAAGCACTTCACCACTCCACTATCGCAAACACTGAAGTCTTTATTTTTCTTCAGTAAGCTACTGTTCATTTAATAAACCTTAAATAAATGAACGATAAAAGTATTCTTTTCGGTTTTATTCCGATCTGAGGGGCACATACAAATAGATGCGGTGTTGAGCTGTCAGGCAAATCAATAATAAAGTAAATTATTCCAAAACGAATCCGGCGAACATTGAAAATGAATATCCTCTGAATATATTGGCTATACTATGAAAACCGTAGGAAAAATTTGTTTAAAAGGAAGATAAGTTTCTAGTCTCGCAAACCAACGCTCAGTGGTCAAGGCTGTGCTTCTCAAAAACCAAAGCGCTGTGAAAATTTATCGAAGATTAGTAAAAACAAAGCAAAGGCTTTGATGAAAAAACCATAGCACGAGGATGGTGCAACAAAGGAGGTTCGAGTGCTGAAGGCGAAAAGTCATGGATAGAGCGAGAAATTGGATATATAAACACGAATATTAGGTATATATACACTGATCTTACGCTGCGACAGTGCTGGGATAAATGTATAAAGAATAAAGGAGAGCGTTTTTAACACGTTGAAAATCCTTGTTCTAGCTTAACTAGCTTAACTAAAAAGCTCTTCAACTTCAAAGTCTACCAAGTTCGTGCTCAGCTAGCTTACATTCTATTTATTTGGATAAGTCTCAAGAAATATAATTACGTAGTTATTCGTAGTAGTTACTAGTGTTTATTCCAGGAAGACCGGAAGCCTTGTGCTTCGTGGCAGGATCAGCGGCAGCCTCTTTGGTGGCACATTTCACACCGGGCTTCACCTGTGTCACCGATTAGATGGTCTTATATACGCGTTCAGACCTGCTGCAGGCTGTACTTCTAGTAGAAGCATACGTATTAAGGCCTGGTCTTTGAGTCTAGTTACGTTCTATGAGGAAACAGGTTCCGCGTAGTAAATTGAGAGCTGTTTGAGATGGGTATGTCGACCGCTTGTGGGGTGCAGTTTAGCATGGACTCCATAGCCAGCATGCAAGATCTGGCTCGTCCGCTGTGTCCACAAACGAGCTCGAGACATTAGCTTGCGTCGTCAGTTCGTCACGTACTTCATTAGCGCTCTATGGTTAGGCATTCATTTTGGTCATTGGCATTCTTCTTCAAGCACTTGTACATCATTGTAGTAGAAATGAAATAAAAACACCCATTCAACTCACTACGTTAAATGGTTTCTAAAATAATGCTGCCATGCGCTACTAGTTTGGACCGTACCGCATTTTGAAAGCCAGCTTCATTTGAAGAAATTATCCTCAGCTATTTTTTAGTCATTGTCCGGCCATAGCCACCGGCTCCGTTCTCACTTAGCAGCAATCTACGTAATTGTAGTTCGCATTTTGCTTCTTGGCTTAGACCTTGAAAATTTGTAAATAAAGTATACCTTTGCTCTTCCTGAACATACTGCTCTCGACTTACTTGCAATACTACCGTAGCGTAACGTTTTTATACGAATGTAGTTCTCAACTGTTACCATCATTATATTTATAACGTATATTGAATTTTTTTTCCTGTGCAAGCCCTTCCGCATGCAGCGGGCTTACACGCACGTTTCTAACTGAAATATCAGTCGTATAGTGCATGCCTTATATATCTTTCCAGTAGGCCGCGCGGGTGACCGTATGTTGTCCTATTTACACTGTGGCTTTTAAATATGCACACCTTTATAAATCAGGTACGTGGAACTGTCTTCAAAAAAATTTGGCACTCCACCGGCAGCAGCCGAATTGGCCGGCACACAACCGGCCGGTAGTTTTTCGTCGCAGAGCACTTGCTACAGCGCTCACTTCACCGACGTACCGTGAACTTCATCGTCGACCTCATCGATCGGAAAGTGCTCTGTTTTGTCTTTCACGGTGATCAATCTGCGCCGTTGAGAAGGCACATCTATTTCGGCTTCAAATTGTTTGCTTGACTAGAGCACGCTTTTAGTTGTCACTGTTTCGCTATCATGCATACAGATGTTCTTGGTGGTCCGTCAACCATCGACTACCGGGTCTGCTTAGTAGCAACGACCACGGCTGATGTTGGTCACATATACAACTGTAGACGGATATTGGACAAAAAAATTAGTTTTTTCAATATGCTTTTATAATAGTTTTTTTTCTATATGTCGTTTCCTGTTTGGCCATTTTTTGCTATGTCTAGTTGCCTTATTATTCCTTTGTACTGCTACCACCTTTCGTGTTTTTGTTAATCCTCTTCAACGCGCTTTTTTCGTTTTCTTCGCCACCCCAATCTCTCACTTGGCTATGATTTAATCATAATCGTGTAAGCTCGTCGATCGTTATCTATTGCTTTTCGTTGGCTGCCGTCGTTACATCTTCCGTCTCTGATTGCCGCATTATACCCTGTGTCTTCTTCTTGTAGTCAAACTGATCGAACTTCTACTGGTTCGGCTTGCCTGCTCGTTATTTCTGAGGACTTCCCGCGTATTTTTCCCTACCACGTTCGGTTCTCCCCTGCATCCGTCCAGTCCGTCCGCGTCAACGCGTCCCCGGCACTTCTTCTTTGTTTTCTGGTGCCTCTTGTGCATTTTCTTCTCTTCCATGAACAGCTGTTCTGCTGTCTCAATTCGATTCGTGATCCCCGGGGTGCCCGAGTGACTAAAGCAAGAAGCGAGTGCAGCAATTCACCGAGCGCAGTCAATGGAGCAGCAGCGTTGGCCGAGGTCAGTTGCCTCTTGCTTGGATGCATAAATGCAGCCTTCATTTTCTTATCGCGTTTTTTATGCGACTGCCATTCGTGCCTGCCTCTTCTAGTGTGCTGTAGCAAGCCGTCTGGCCATTTTGGTTTATACCACGTATATATATATATATGGGCTTGTGTGTGTGTGTGTCTGTACGTGTCCGTAGCGTAGGCGCCTAAAACGTTTGGCCCGAACAGATGAGTCAAAATTGACGCCTGACGGCCGCACGATAGCTGCACCCCTGTAGTATAACATATAATGCGCTAACCTCTCGATGCAAGAGCAGCTGTAGGGGAACGGAACGCAAGAGGGCGCGCAGAGATGAAGAAGGAGAGACCCCCTAATCGGCCGTTACCGCTGCCGCCGTATTGATGTAACAACACAACAAAGAACGCGCGCTAAGCTGAGCCGAGAAATGGCAAACTGCAACCAAACCCACTGACAGACCACCCGGTCGGTCGGTGGGTCGGCCGGCCAGCCAGCCAGCCAGCCAGCCAACAAACAGGCAGACAGACACCAACTAACTGCTAGAACTTGCTGCATCCGTGGTGTGATTCCTCTGCGGCAATCCGCTGCGGGTTCGGAAGCCAAAGATAGGACCCGGTCTGCGCGTAACTTCGCCGTCGCTTGTCTAAGCATTCGGTCTTGGTTCATCAAGAGGAGTCCTCACCGCCATCGAAGACGTCGTTGACGCCGTCTTCGAAGTTATATCCGCCATGCTTCCGACGTGAACGCCCCGTTAAGCGTAGCAGCGTAACTCAACTTAATGTAACACAACCGTGTACTGCGGTAACCGTGAACGGCGATAATAAAGGCAAGTGCTGATCCCCTTGCCGCAATGGCAGCTTGGAGCAGCCGTCACCGGCGCACCGGTACAGTAACGTACAATGCCGTGCTGGTAATATCGCAGTGCCGTAGTAAAATGGGCCTCGCTGCGGTCGATCATAACACGACAGACGCTATAAGAACGCAACATAAGACCGAACGCTCTTGCTGCTCTCGAGGCGAAAGTTGCTCGATACATGGATAACGGTTAGTTCGTAATGCTGTAGCCAGGTGGCGCTGAGCGTCATCAGGACGACGTCTTCTGTCGCGCCTCTCGACTATCGTCGGCGTATTGGTAACGACTGCAGCAAAGGCAAACCACAAGAAATCGCATGGTGCCAATGCTTTGCTACTGACTCTGGAGCTGCCGACTTGTCGCGCCAGCGCCGCTGTCACGACAACCACTGCTTCTGCTATTATTAATGGTGCTCCTTCGAATCGGGTGCTCGAAAGCTGACGAATTGGATTGTGCGAACCGGAACGGTGTCGGCAAGCCTGTCCTCCAGCTGCACGCGGCCACAGTGTTTCCTCGGATTTGATCAGGCGGTGCCGAAAACTAGTTACAACGAGCTGTTAACAATGACAACGACGCCAGCCACAACGATAACAACAATAGCAACAACCACGACAACAGCACTGATTAAAGTAACAAGTGAATTGAAAGTGCAGTAGTACAACAATAACGAATGCGGCCTTTCTCTGCTCGCTTTCACGTGATTAAATTATTCTGCCACCAGCATCGTCCCAGCCATCGGCGTAGTACGCGCCCGCGCAGCTGCTGCCGGCGATTGTAAATCTGTGGATGCCACAAATCCCCGTGTCGTTTGCACAATTATCCAGACAAATACCCATGCACAAAGCGTTCTTTGTGGCGCCACAATAGGAAGTGCCGCGTATTTTTGCGTAGGTGATAACGGTGTTTAGCGTTTGCGCAATGATCGACTACTTACTAGCAGATTTGTTCTAATTCGAATTTTACTAGCATTATTATAACAGTTATAAGCACTGTCACCGTGCAATGAACATCTAAGCATAATAGAGGATCTGCATTGATCCAGTTGGCGTTCGATACTGCTGCTCCGAACGTGTTCTATACACAGTGTCAAGATCTATTCCAGTGCGAAATCGTGCCTACGACCACCATTACGCTACTGTGAGAGGATACGTTCCATAAACACTAAGTTGTTGGGCGCACGGGGTAATTCTATAACAACAATAATAGTATAATACACTGAACTCGGCGACCTAAGCGAGACCGCTGCCCACCAATCAGCTGCTATCTAGTCTTGTCCGTCTGGGGAACTTCGTGCGTGGTCGCTATTGGTCGCACTTCAACTTCCTGGGCCACCTAGCACCGCACTATTCGTCACTTACTCATATCTGGCCTACTCCCGGCGTAACTGCTCGCTCTGTAATCATCTAGTACATACCGAACACGACACGGCACGGTATTAATGGTAAGTCAATCAGTGAACCATCTTTTGCATACGCCATTTAAGTTTCTGTCTTTGCTGTGCTGTCCTTTTCTGCGCCGAAAAAGCGGTTTTCATGGCTTCAGCAGCGAGTTGTCTAGAATAGACGAATCTCGTTGTTGTCACTGCCTATGCCGTCGCACCCATAAAGCGATGACGCAATGCGCATACGATCATCATTTGTGTTGAGTGAGAGCTTAAAGAGCGGACCTGAGCAGTTCGCGCGAGCTACTGCTTAAACTACGAGCGGTCTAATGACGGATGGCTGGGCCGACGGATGATCGAATCCACGTTATATCGACCGCTTCTATATGGCGTCAATGCCATCCTCGTATGCTGCTTAAACACTCGGTATTAGATGATTAGAAGACGAACGTCAAATAGGTATCAACGAACCAGTGATGACAGGATCTGAAATTTCTCTCACGGCAGTTCCGACCGTTTATGTTTCAGAGGAGTTCAAAGGACAAGAACTATCGTCTTGACTGTCGATTTTTGCACAGAATCCTGTAAACTCCATGTAGATTTTAATAAAGACTCTAATTAGAGACGCTTGTTATAGCGAGTAGAGACAGTACAATGTGCGAACAGCGTCAAAAAAACAATTGATAAATTGTGCCTAAGGAATGCTTTATGAACAGAAAACAACTATGTACAGTATAGAAAATAGAAAATTATACATCGGGACATGACGCGCAAGGTTGCAACTGGCGCATTTAAAGAACCTAGGCCAAAGTACAACGACTTGTGTAGCGAAAGGTAATAGGCAAGATGAGTCATGGCGAGGCGTCGTAATGAATTGAGCGCTTAATAATAAGCGGAAAATATATTAAGGTATGAATGATCCGAAATGATGGAAAGCCTACACGTGATTTCCATGTTCGTATTGTACAGGTTGCACAATCGGCATTTGGGCCTGAGCGCTATGTTTTCAAATGGGCCATAGTTGATATTTCTTCATACGTTTATATAACACACCTTGATCTGTTGTTATTAATCTGTTTAGCCATATTGTTAGGCGCACAAATAACATGCAGGTGTCGTAGTTAAGCAAAGGTGGAAAGAATGGCTCTACGTACATTTGAATCAGCGAATGTAAAGGAAAACGTCAAATTGTGCAGTCTAACGCATTTTTATCTGAGTCACCCAGAACAAACAGCTATCGTTGGAATTTTGCCCGACTGGTGGCGTAGATTTGGAGTATGTTATAATCCGGGTCAAAAGGTATTCAGCCATGACCTGAGAGAGAGAGAGAGAGAGAGAGAGAGAGAGAGAGAGAGAGCTGTTTTAAGATGTCATTCCCGGTATACTCGCGATGTTCGTAGTGAAGCGTAACTGATTACACGCTTAGATCTCTCTGCCTAAGCGTATGATCTAGGCATTTTCGTAATATGAGGTTTCATTGATTGTAAGCTTAACAAACCGAAACGACAGAACGTATTCAGCCTTCACTCATAGTAAAAGGAGTACCACACGTTATGGTTAATCGAACACTCCATTATCACTTGGATTGAATTAGACCTTAATAACGGAGATGATGGGGCACTCGTCAGCCGCTAAAGCTCTACACACAATTCAGCTTTACGAATTTATAATATCAGTTGACCATTTAACTTGTACACCTTCAAATTGAAGATGATTAGTCGCACAGGGGGCATATTCTGAGCTAGATTTCGCCGATGGACAAGCCGATTTTCGCTAACAGGTTCGGCTAAACAATTGCCGAGCGCTCGATAAATTCGTTGGACTTTCGCAATAAAACAATTATGACTTGCTAGATTTTATCTTCGAAATTGTGCCAGCATGCTCTACCCATTACCACTGGTATTTTCGATTTGTTTGAGGCAGTTGTAGGTCAAAAATATGCCAACCGAATAAGGAGCGTCTACGTTATATGATGAAATTGTGATCACTTACTTGTCAATTTAGTTAGTCAGATGCGTCTTCGAAAACGTTTATCAATTCCGAAATAATTGAAACTCGAGTTAATTAAATTGAGTCGGTTCAATGAATTGGAAAGGTGCGTGTCGAAACGACCGCTGCTGAAATGGTTAGAAAGAACATTTCTAATTAAGTAATTTCAATTTTGATCGTCGGTACACTTTGTAGAAAACTATGGTATGCATAACATAGGTACGGGCATAATTTCAAATAATCGAATTACGAAAAGGGAAAAAAAAAGTGCAATGTTCGTATTTTGGAAGTGGGTTATACCGACTAGCAGAAATGACTGTTGATGGTGTCCCACTCATTGTTTGTTTGGGAATAAGCGTGCGGAGCGAATGAGCTAAGCCGAAAACAAGAGGCTATATTCAGTGATCCAAACGGTTATTCTTGTTTAACCTTAAACCAATCAAGCATTTACGCCTGGCAACCGTTTGTCCTATAAGGATTAGCTCACACTTGAAATATGCAAGTTCAATCAACTCACGGAATAGGGAGGCAAAATTGAGACTAAATACATCTCGAAACCTCCTCAATATATGTAACAGTATGGGCCTACACCGTACCCTAAAAACTTACGTTATTTCTGAACATGATTGCAGTACTATCCTTCCAATCAGATTCTATAAATGATAATATGCGGCCTACACAATCGTTCCTACAGAACCAATATCGAGCTAATCGAATCGGGTTCAACAGCTCGTTGTAAACGCTACTTTCTGTTTGGCACTGCCATTATTGAAACTCGTAGCTAACCAAATTAAAGAATGAAGCTTATCGTTGCATTTGTTATGGTTATTTTATGTATTTTTTTTTCCTTACTTTTTTTCCTGTTCCAACGAGGCGTATATGCATCAATGAAAACCACGCCATCGTACGTGAGCATGTACCAATAGCACACACTAGGGCCAAGCTAAATTTCAACTCGACTTCCAAATAAAGTAATATGAATCGAAAACTAAAAAATAGTAATCTTTGTTTAAAAAACGCCTAGTCGCATTTTTTGCTTTTTATGTAACGATACCTGTCCAGCGATGTCGGTGTTCGCCGACATCTTGAATTGTCTCAGCAGGTAGCATCGTTCGCGTCCATGGCCATCTCCCTGTACGAGGTGAGCGACGTTTCTCACTTTATGTCCGTCACATTTGCCACCGTTACCACCAACGTTGTGATTGTTTAAAGTGGCACAAAAGACAGGGCAGATTTGCTCGTTTGTGTCAGAATCTCTGCGCTCCTCCGCACCGTTTCCTCTTCACCACTCCTTTACTTTGTTGTTCTTGTTTGTTGTTGCTATTTGTGGGGAAACATATATGACCGCAAATTTCCATGGAGCAGATATTGTTCTCGACAACTGAGCCAGTCTACTGCCTGTAGATGATTTCAGAAATACATGAGCTACCGAAATCTAAGGTCTCCCATTTGCTGAATGTTAAACTACATGTTAAAAAGTGTTTTTTTTTCGTGGTTAATACACAAGGACCGTTGTTAGGAAGCGGGGGGGGGGGGGGGGTGCCCTGATCAACCGAAACATCTTGCCGTCTTCATATACAGAACCAGTCACGGGGTCGTTCTGATTTGACAGGGTTAGTGTGCGACGCGCAGCCATTCGATGCCCAACCAGACAGAGTAAAGCAGCTAGCCTTGTTAAATTAGTCGAATAATTTTTACGATGCTAAAT
This sequence comes from Varroa destructor, assembly GCF_002443255.2. Lineage (NCBI taxonomy): Eukaryota > Metazoa > Arthropoda > Arachnida > Mesostigmata > Varroidae > Varroa > Varroa destructor. Next base: position 44,789,638 of record NW_019211454.1, on the reverse strand, counting down.
ATTACTTACAACAAGCTACGTAACGTCGACCAAATGAGTCAACTACGAACGGTGGTTTTCTTTTTTGCGTTTGAACAACGAATGGGGGTGCTGCTGCTGCTATTGTTGTTTGAGTTGGGCTTTGTTTGGGTGTAACGTTGCCTGGTGGTGAGTACCGCAGAGGCAGAAGCATTTGCCGCCGCCGCCACTGGCGTAATCTCTTCCTGTCCTAATATAGTAATCGTCCTCTTAGCGCTATGATGAATTTGTGCATTATCGATTGACTAATCACTGTACGAGCCCTACGTCTTCTTTAGTTGCGCTAATTTACGGACGCTGCTTTATTGTTACCAGTTTTTGCCTTAAAACGAATGCTGATTCTCTCAATAAACTTGCAGATAGGAAACAGCTTTTCTTCGGGGCCATTACTTCGCTAGCGTTGTATTGATGAATAGGCTCGAGTCATAGCGTCTAGTTACATTGCGTAGAATACAAATAAGATGATACACACTTTGAACGAACACTGCGCGCAAATAATTGTTCGACTTCACGGTAAACAGGGAGGCTTCCCGAAGCGTGGGAGCAGGATTTGTCCAAAAAAATACATATGCAGTATGTCGGTCGCTGTTGTTGTAATGATACTAACAATAGATCTCGTCATAACTGTTAGGCGTTAAAGGTCGTAGAGTTCTTTCGAACGACATGCGAATATCTCAAGGGTTTCCGCCCAACCGTTGACGATTCCAGCTGGTCAAGATTGAAATTTACCCCCGATAGAGACATGCGAAGCACGCGAGTCTAATAGAAGAAACTGGTCCCGTTGCATCTCGTTTAAACAGTTAAATAATGAGTTTATAAAATACAATGTATGCAATATTATCTACTTGTTAATGGCTGTCGATGATCAAAAGGTTGACAGAATACTAAGTCAACCTAATGCGGACACGTGCAGCTTTCAAATACTCTATTCGAGCCGAATGGTTACCAGAGATGCTTCAGGTCAGCACCTATTTTCTAGCTGGAAAAGTTTTTTACTCGGAACATAAATTATGATAAATGCGGGTGATTTATTTGGCGATCTTTTACGTACCAGTGACAAAAAAGAACCAAATTTATATTTATAATAATTTATAAATATATAATTAAGCTAGAGAACATTAACACGCTTTTATTTGCTACCGTCCAAAAACGTTTGCTGGACCCTTTTCACGAATACAATAAACAGTTTGGACAGATCGATTTTTTAGCATGAGATACCCTCGGGAGTGTACAATAATGCACCTTGTTAGTTTGCAAAAAAAAAAATTCCCAGTCTATAGCTGTTTACGTGGCGACTACTTACACCTTGAAATATGAAGTTAGCAATTCTACGGAAATGAAACCACGAAGTTTCATTTTGCTTCTTAAGTAGTCCACGGTCCAGATCACCTTATATCGATGTTCGTCTTGTAACGAGTCAACGTTTGTGCCTGTCGTAACGCATATCTAAATGTGCTTGATCTTGGTTGACATTGGGGAATGTTATGCGCACTTACTGTTATACGATTTTCAATGGCTAGGATTATGCAAAAAAAAAAAAAAAAAAAAATAAGAACCTCATTGTTTAATAAGTCAAATAAAGTTCTGTCAAGATAGCTGTCATCAATCGTCTGAAGGGGTCAACCATAAGCTTGTTTTACACTGCCATAAGACGGATTTCCCACTTCGTGTATGCTGTTTACGTAGCAAGGGTAGGAACACCCGGCAGGCACAGTGCGCCCGAGACGGTTGTGTGTGTATGTTGTATTTAATGCAGGTAGTAAGCGCTGCCATTTATTGAATTTTATTGACATCTTCTGATATGTTTTAGAACTCCAGATGGAGCTTCCATCGACTGTGTGCAGATGCTCTAGCGTGCCATCTTTTCAATTTGGTCGGTGGCGCAGCGTCCGCTAGCATACGATCATTGCATCGTAACCTATTACGCCGTCCTCACACACAGGTTCGTACTATATGCAAGTGTTTTAAAAATTGCTGACCTCTGGAAAAGACAGGACTGATGGGTTTCATATGTTATCTTCTCTGTGGAGAAATGGCATCTTGATGAAAAAAAAAAAACAATAATAGATTCCTTAAAACAGTCTATTCTATATATTGTTTGTCAGTAGTTTGCCTAATGCACAGGTGAAAATTACGGTCTGTTCAGTTGCTGTTTTCCCCACCAATCTTACACTCTGTGAGCGTGACATGTTTTATATCATAGCTAATGGGCTTCATCTGATAGTTGGTTCTCTTTCATTGAAGCAGAGGCGAGATTACTGGGTTTTTCAACGGATGCGTGCAGGCATGTATGTCTCGATTCGCTGTTGTCGAAGTGAGACCCTTTAGGTTTCGATCGTAATTTTATGAAACGTAATAATCTTTTTTTCCAGCAAAGGAGTTCTAAAGTTTATTTCGTCAAATATTACCTATACATTTAGCATCGCATATATTTACATACGGATTTCTTCATCAATATTTGCTACCATAGCTTCTGATAGAGTGTTGCCACGTTATGTTTATACGAAACCACGTTCGATGCCCATAAATTGGCTTTTTAAAAGCACGCTGTTATCCACATTTACTCTAGCGATAACATATCACGGAAGTAGATGACCGAATCCCGTAAGCCATAGCTTTTAGTCTGTCCAATTAAAACAATTTTATGTGAAATCGTTACATCCGTGCCCGCTTCTATGCTTACAAGTATAGCGTAGGTAAATGAGCTAGAACTGCACGAGATGTTATGACCGGGGAACTCCCGTTTTTATTGATTTCCTGACTCCGTTGGGATTTTGGATTATCGCACGATTTCATCGAAATACGCAACTTCATAATCGCTGGAAGTGGAGCGCCACCGTCCGCCCTATCTCGTACATATGACCTGCTGAACAGACAACTTAGCCGATATTTGATTTACTAGCAGAGCGACTGCTTGTATTCGCTGCGATCTGGGTTCAGTTCAGGTTGGTTTATCGATGGGGCGGAGTACTCTAGGTCCTGTAAAGTACGAAAATGTTCATCGACCATTTTGAATCGATGATTCTTGCTCGTGGATCTGTTGCTGCTTAGATAGGTGAAGTAAATATTCGACCTTTACTTATTTTGGGACTTATTGTAGTTTATAGCATGTTTTGCTATAAACAGAGTTGTCTTTGCGGCAGCCATCGCGCGTTATGAATCGGAAATGACGTCCTTCGTGCACTGTCACAATTGACGCTCCATATCGCCCGAGAAACCGCTAACGTAACCATAATTCCTATCGCAGCTGATAAAGCTGAATTGATGATCTGTTTATTTTATTGTACCGCTTGCTTTCATAGTGAATGAGCAGGTAGTTAATACCGTTTAAGCGTACGCGTATTGTGAATATTTTAGCTGTTGAGTCTCTACGTTTTCATAGGTGAACTGGTGGGCACAAAAAGAACTATGATTAATGATTACATTTTAGGGTTAAGGCTAAACCCCATTAAATATTGGTCTGCAGACTCATATCATTTGAGGACTTGAGGAACTATGCGGTATCGTGGACCTCACACTCGTATACTTCGCGCTACCCGACGTGATAGCCTAACTCTGGTCCCTCCAATAACGAGTCAAAAATGGTCCTTTTCATTTTTTTTTTTACACAAATAAGATTAAATAATCTTGTCTGTTGTTTTGCTTTTGAGGCTGTTTAAAATTCCTAAGGCTTTTGGGTACACGAAGCATTTTGGGAGATATATGCAGCAAGTTAAATTCGATTGAAGACTTCCTCTTAGTTGACGATGTTAGACCATCACTATTTTAAAAAGAATCGGATCTTTTCCAACTGATAGTAAGCAGTATTATCCGCTATCTATTATATAATGGAGAAAGAATGAAGGACAGCGCCATGTCACCGCATTGAGAGAGCTATCCGGAGTCTGTGTTGTATCGATGCGCTAAAGGTAACGGAGCCTTATACTCGTCAAGCTGAAAATCATGCCAATAGAAGACAGAACTGAACAACTCCGTTTGCCACTATAACCCCCGTATCCTAATATATTTTGAATCTGTATATAGTTTGAAACGGAGAATTTCGACTCTGTAGCCTTCTAAGGTCTATTGCTGGCTGCATTATGTTCGTCGACGACCCGCCCTACCATTACGGAAAGCTCGAAAATTATAGCTATTTTCCGCTCGATGTTGGGGCGTTACCACCGATAGCGAATTATAATCCACTCCTGGATGGAGCCACCTATCTACACAGTAACCGTGGCCTTTCGTAGCACGAGGCCCAACTATGAAAATAATAATGAAGCAGTGATATTGAGACACACTTCTTCACGGGCTCGAGTAAGAAAAACATGATCAATCCATGTTACAAAAAACGGGAGGGGATTGCATAGCGATGATTTCACAAAGGAATAATCGAAGCTTATGGTTTAAGTTGAATCTTGCAAATCTGCTATCAACAGACTGAAACAGATCAGCCTTATCGTAAATAACATGAAATGTTTGGCGGATGTAAACGAAACTGTCTGGCTCTAAGTTACGCTTGCTAGACAATCTGTTACGACGGTGTTCGATCAGAACAAACGGATTTAGTTAAAGCGTATACATTGGGTAATTAAAAATAGAAAAATGTTTTACTTAACTGAGACTATATACAGTACGAGCTGACATCTTTAGCTTTTTGCCAATACGTTTGTCTTCCTTCGTTTAGCGATACATCAGAAAAATAGAATTCAATAGTATTAAACAGATTTAATGAAAAGACCCTGATTTAGATGATACTAGGAAGATTAGACTTCGTCTCTTCAAAGCAAACTTTGCTTTTGGTCACTTGCCTGTTGACAGTGCTGCAATAAGAGCTGCAATAATTTTGCTAACGGCATTGGGGGTGCAGAGTGACATTGGCACAAAAGTGCCACCATAAGACACATAAAAGTTAATTCACAACTTCTACGTTCAAGATGATTATGTGGCCATAGTTACCACCTCAATAGCGGATCTCGGCGAGTGACGGCGTCACATCGGGGACCAAGAAAGAAACATCAGCATTTGGGCGCGCTGACCGATTATACATTGTACACTGAACTTCTAAGCATATACACAGAGCACACAGACTAACTGGGAGGTACAGCGATAAAAATAGCCCTGTTATTCCTGAAAATTTTCTGCACATCGTAATATGGATGAGGTGCTACATTTCCTGCTGCGGTTGTCTGGGTAGGGCTATTGGAGATGCTGCACTTGGAATCTGTTCGATCATTGAATCGGTAAATGTTGCGGTAGGCATAAGCATACAACGTTGCCATAGACTATAGTGAAATACTATAGAGAATTAGGTAAAACATGCACGTTACTCCGGTAAGATGTACGGTAAGCCCTCTTGGTAAAAAAAAAGAACGCTTATGCGCCTGCGAGCTTAGAAGGGCACATACCTTGAAGGCCATTTCTAAGCAAGCTATCAATAGTTTATCCATCAAGTAGCGGTTCGGACTTGCCCATTAGGCAAGAGACGCCGTTAGTTAAGCCACTATTTTTAAGCTGCTCGAAAATATAAGCACGCATCTACATCGCCGGTACATTCTGATTTAACAGAAAGCGCCCCAGATGCAAGACTATACTACACAATTTTCGTCGACAGATTTTCACGCGATGATAAATAAGGATAGCAAACATTTATCTTGAAGCCGGTTAGCCGACACACTATAATGATTAAATCAAATAAAGCTTTTTAGAAATTCAACCATCATCTCTGTATTCGTGTGTCTGCATCAATGACTTTCGAGTGAGAAATTTTCAGAGTGGTATTCGAGTTGTGTAAAACGATGAACAAATCTATAACAAGCCCTTTTATGATAATTTATTCGGAATCTGTGTCTAAATAGATTTACTCATCATATATCATATTTATCAATTTACATTGCGGTAAACAAAAAACACTTAGGTAAAGTTGCACTTAAGAAAGTCTGTTGTCCCTTCATGACAATGAAGATGGTAGCGACCATTGTTGACTACGATGCAGTTTATATTTTTTGTTTTTTGCGGCCACAATCCTGACGATCACTAATGTATTTTTTATATTAACATATCATCCTTCCTGACGGTATCAGCCAAACCTACAAGAAAAGATTCGGTTGCCACCATTTGAAATTGACAGCCTTAACATGTACGACCATGTCGGCAGTTCAACAAAAAGTTAAACGATTTTACGTCCTAAATAAATTTACCTTTTCTTCCGTTTGTACGTTGCAACATCTGTCTGCCAAGCAACAAATCAATACGACGATGACATTGATCGGATCGAGTGAATGATGTCGTTTCCGTAGGATTGACGCGTGGACTGATCTCACTTGAATGGCCTTTCTCCCTTCGTCAACAGCAGCGAAACCGCCATGGGTGAAGCTGGCATCAACTACGCATATGACAAAAAACAGTACGATTGCATTACACAGTGGGCTTGGTAATACGTTTGCTGTTTGCGACTTTCCGCGGAGACGACGGGGGACAGGGTTAGGTTCTTTTTTGTTGTCCTAGTCACAGTCACTCATTTGGCAACTTCATTGACACCAACCGAGTGTCGCATATTGTGATAGGTCCTTATGTTTTAGTCCACGTTGACGCGCTGGCTGACGACGTCGATCAGCACTTGGCCGTGGTCGTTGTGGCACGGTGGATCTCGGACTATTGGTCCTACGATAAAGTACCAACGCCAAGCACCAGCGATGGTTAAACTGAAATTCGACTGAACAGACGTCAGACGTTTAGTGCGTATTTGACAAAAGATCAGCGAGCACCGCTGCCCAAAGGTATCAAAAATGACGTCAACAACAACGACAACAACAGCAAATATACGCCATCGTTGGGTAATGAATATGTAAAAAATGATCAACAACGAAAAACGTATCACGAACTAGGGGCAACAAAATATTTCGCCATGAACCAACGACTGACCAAGAGAAAAGAAAGCAGATGGTTGTCAAGTCGACCGCCGTTGAGGGTATACCAGTCGGCGTGCCGTTCAGAGCCTTCACAGCAAGAGCGCCGAGAACGATATTAAGACCTGTAGTAAGCAGACATGGCAGGATATAGAAGACCTCCCTCAAAGGGATTCGTCATCAAATAGTTACCTGCAATATTTAACATCATCATCGTCTTCGTGAATACCTGAAGTACATTTCCATATTTTTTTGCAATTTCATACTTCTTGTATCGTATCCTTATAATCTTTAGCAGTGGTTTTGTAAGATTTCCTTAAGATAGCGTATTTCCTTGTGATCTTCATTTAGGTACTTCGCAGTCAAGTCAGCTATGTGGATTAATGCGGACTGACACAACATTTATGCGTCATATCGCCTATGTCCCTACATATATAATTTACATTATCCTTATGTCGCATTCGGTTATAAACTGCGACGCTGCGGTGACATTATCACGCTGTATCAATTAGGAAGCCAATCGGAGCAAATGAAGGTCTTAAATCGAAACAGGTCATAGCAATAGTGTCTTCTTATTTATGAGAGTCATGGACAAGTGTTGTAGGATGATGTAGAAAATCGTTTTGGATTATCTGTAATTTTTTCTACAGTGGCCAGAAGGCTTAAACACAACGATATCTAAAGCAATATTTCCAGGATCCTGTCGTTTACCGTTCATGAAGTCCTGCAACAGCTTTTCGGAGTTCGCCGTCGGGCTTCCATGAACTACCTAGTGGTTTAGCAACAGATTTGCAACGACGACACAGATGACAATTGGACAGTTGGCACTTGATATGGAGTTAGGCTGAATTTTGCAGTGCTGACTTAACGCGTAAAAGACGGTGATAGAGTCCGGTCGCAGGACAGACGCTTCGTTTTAGTAACGCAGCAACTGAAAGGTGCTTTGTTGTTTGCATGTTTCATTGACCTGACAATATATGGCTTCTCGTACAATGCGATGGGTCTATAACGTTGAGCTGATATAACTGACAATACACTCCTCAAACAAGCGGCAAAAGATCCTGTTGTACGACACCTCTGAGGCCCTGGGTTGAGTTCTAAGCAATTATTTGTTTAAGACTAAGTGACGGATGTGAAAGAAAATACTATAAATTGTACAGAGCAAAGGGGTTCTTTTAGTATTCATGAAAGGTGTTTTTGACCATTTGAATTTTGCGGTCCTAATAGGTCTGCGGTATTACACGGGTAGGCTGTCATAACGTTTGGTTCACTGGCAAGCCAACTGTACACAAGTGAAATCCAACAAACGTATAAATATACGTGTGTCTTCAATATATATAATAACACGTTCATATCATCAGACGTAGAACGTACGCAAAATTGTCGTGTTACGGTCTTCTCGCGCGTTAGCTAAGAGTACGAAGATCGAATATTGCACGGCAGGATGCCAAGGGCTGGAGGCATCTATAAGGAGGAATATCTGATCAATGCAAATAACGAACGTCAGAGGCACGTGTCTGTCGTAAAGCGGGTCGATTTCTGCGAAAATATACGTGAATAACGCCAAACAACGGTTCGATGATCGCTAAAAGAAACGATAAATAAACATAAATGCAAGATAACATACGTCCAACGGTTTTAATCAGCATTACTATGGTTTCGGCCTGAACAAAATCCGAAGGCTATAAACAACTACATTCCTGTTTGTTTTTTCCAGTTGTATATTCGCGGTATGAAAGAGAAGCTGGATACACTTGAAAACGGAAAATGTGCTTAAGATGGCCAGCACAAATAATAAAGCCCAAACTTTACTGGGTCGGATAGGCGTTAGATAATCAAATACCCAGGTGGATAGAATATATATCGAATCTTCCCTTATGGACGGACTTCGTTCGAAGTGGAAATGGCAATATTGACATGGAAGCTCATCACAGGGACCTTGTACACTCGTATCTATACGGTACTACAAGAGAGCGGCGCCGCGTATCTGTGTGCCGTTAGCCACTATTTTTTCCCCCCTTCTCTCGTACTTTTAACTAACATATAAAGCCTACGAAAAAAGTTGACATACGCTATCAAACATGTATCAAAGGAGAGGTCTGTGTCTATCATTGTTGATTTCATTAGTTAGAAGAGTCGGTCGGTTGAGACCCTGTAGCGTTCATTTGTACATATTTAATGTGTGATATATTATTATATTTTTTTAGCTGAACTTATTTTCTTCATGCACCGACACGACGGTGCATAAGTGATAGATATATCCTGGATCAACTCCTTGTTATTCGACTGTAGGTATAGCCAAATTGCCGGCGCATTCGGGTTAAGGCAGACATAAAATAGAATTCAGATGTATTGGCGCCTGACAGTGGTCACCGATTGAACGGTCACTGACATTGAATGCTCCTTTTGTGAACGGTTCTTTTAAAGGTAAACAAATATTGCTTGCATATTATTTTCCATCATTCTTGGAAAAATGTTTAGTATTATTTTTAAATACCTCATTATTGAAGATTTATGCCGAAAAGCGTAAAACTAGATTACTGTAAATTAACTCCTGTGTTTTTCTGAAGCTGTAGCTTTTTTCAAAGTAAAAATTTCTGAAAGTCTCGAGAAATTCCGTATCTGGCCTGAAACGTATATATAGGCATGCTGCCTGATAGCAAGCAGACCCGAAAAGGCTGTATATGATATTATTGCGCATTCAGCTCCAAAAAAATTGACCATATGGAAACCGCATGAATTTTACTACAAGCTACGTGAATGACCGTCATTTAACCTTACGGCTTAGAAATAATATTGTTTTTCTCATAGTTTAAAATATAATAATATTTATGTAACGAGCAAACTGTTTAGTTCTCGCCCATATCCTCATTTGATTAACAGGTATGTTCTTTGCCCTAGGTACATATTCATATTACGCTAAGTTCACACCTAATATATATTGCAACGCTTATTCAGGTTCTGTTGCCTGCGACAGGTCTCTTCGAGCCGGTTAGCTTAATTAGCCTTCACTTGTGTTGCTCAATCTTGATAACTTTTACTAACACAAATCCTTGCTTGAGCGTGATAGCGGAATTACTATGTTACAGAACATATACCCCATTTCCTCTGCGCGTTACCCTATACACATCATACAGAAAAACGCACATAGCTAGGCGCGACGCATAGATGTATGATGTGTTTTTCTGATCACGTCAGTGGAAGTAATTTATTTTTTTACCCGTTGCCAGGTAACGACTTCGGTCTGCACACAAGCTCAAAGACAGATCAATGGACAAAAGCAGTTGTTTACCCGATCAATGTCACGCTGCCGCAGCTGGTCTCTCGCGATGGGCTCAACCCGATTAGCCTCATAGGCACATAAATGCATTTACTCACATATCAACTACCTTTGTGCTGGTATAAAATAAACTTACGTTTCTTCTGTTTATCACGGTGTTGTTGAATGTACACGCCCGCTCGGGGCTTTGCATCGTTGCGGGGTCGGTAGACGACCGCCGCCCCCATCTGCAGCTTCAGTGGTCAGTGTGGGACTGATTCACGGAAATGACCCCATGCGACCTCTGCTTAATGTTGTTTTCCTGCGACGGCGAGAAAATTTGCTGTGTTTTGTCGTTCGTTCGGCCATTCTGTCTGTTTGTACCCACTGCCATTTTAGGATTCGTGCTGGCTCAAATATATCGAAAACGACATTTACGGAATAGGCTGCAGCGTATCTCACTTAAGTGGCCTGATTTATTCAGCTGCTGTATTTGCGCTTGCTGCTACAACCGGCCGGTTTCGATGTCATTTTAGCTTGCTATGGTGTCAAAGGGAAATCAGTCACGGATCCGATCAAAGCTGGTCTTTAAATGCAAAATTGAAAATAGCCACGCACGTGCATAGATACAAACGAGGACGCTGCTTCGACAAATCGTCTTATGAACATCGGGCAATATCGTGTACATACACGCATGTACATCGGTCTATTCGACGAGGATACATTCAGCTCAAGTAAACTTGATTCAAACATACAAGCCCTAAGATCGGTAAAAAGTTTTCAACGGTTTCTAATTTTGTAGTCTAACTGTTTGTAATTTGAAGAGTTAATTACATAATTTGGGCAATGAGTGGACTAAGCTGGCAGTGTCCTATGGTGATTTCCGAGAAGGTACCTAAAAAGGCTGCTTGTGACGGCGGTCGGACGCAATTAGAGTCCTCCCGAATGTCTATATTGATTTATTTTATTAGAACCTCTGTAACAAAAGAACAGTGAAAATTACAGAATCATTTAAGAGCGTTGATTTGCGAGCGGGACGAGGTAATCCAATTAGAGTTCGAATGGCAGTACGCTGGACGCATTACAGGATTGCTGAACTATTTTTAAAAGTTTTTTTTAAAAAGAAATTGTGCTGTGCCAAACCATGATGGTGTACATAACTATCGCTTTCAGACAGAGACCCGAAAAAAACACGAGACGAAATAAATTGCACAGCAATAATGTATATGTAGCATTTTGGGCATAATTTAAAGAAATCCCTAAACTAGTCTAATATCTGGTTAAGTCTCAAGCGGTTATTTGGTATTTTGAGGATTATTTAAAGCTTGTAAAGAAGTAGATACCGTTTGATTTGAAATTTTTACAGGAAGGCCAAGTGTATCGTAGTTGCTTTTAGTGTTAGCCAGATCACTGTCAAAGTCTTCTCCGTTAGTGAATAGCTTGCAAATCTGCGTTACAATAGTGAGCTCATCATCATGTGATTTAGTTGCACACTTCTTAATGTGAAAGGGAAGTACATTGGTCTGAAGGGCCTAAAACTGAACCTTTTAGAGCCTTACAGTTTGTTGAAATGTTCAGGACAGCATTGCCAATGAATACAGTGAAATGAAGTGTTGATACTCGTATTGGCAAGCTATTGTATTGAACACGTTCAAAAAGTTTCGGACGGAAGGGTCTGACAGGTGAAGTGTCTGCTACTTTCCTATTGGTGGATGCTGCCAGCTGAATTCAGATGAATACCAGCACTCCACAGCGGGCACCAACGATTTTCATAATAGCCGCATTAAACGAGAGGAACACTTTTGGCTTTTTATTGCCAACGAGCTTCTCACCAAGCTACCATAAATACGCTACGGGGGCGGCGGCAGTCGAGCCTGGCTTCATCCATCGAATGAGACGAGAATTGCATTTGCAGTTGGATCCTTACAACAAAGGGTATAAACTTTTCGAAACGAAGATATGTGGACGCTATTCCGTTAAATGGCAACTGATGACGAAGCTGCTGCTGTTGACGCCACCGTTGCTGTTACTGCTGCTGCTGCCAACGAATTTTGGTCCCCACACTAAATGTGGTCTTTTTTTCTTGATTCTTCTCAGAAATCCCTTGGTGTTGTTGTTGATACTGCAATGAGTTGCCATTGCGACATTCCAGTGTCACGATGATAGGGTTTGTGCTTGGCGGGCCGCGCTAAGGGTCAGGAAAAACGGAAGAAACTCCCGTAATTTTCTGGTCGTGTTTTCAAGTGGGGGGTGAGGTACTTGTTAATGCAAGAGGAAGGACTCTACGATGCGGAGTTGATTTTTTACGGCGACAATGAATTCTCACTGATTTGCTACTACGACAACAACTATTATAGCTGACCGGTAAATGATAAGTTAGTTCAGCCGATTGGGCAGGGAATCTGCACCTGTTAGACAAACCAATTGATACAAATAGTGCGGCACCATAAAATGATTGAAATTGTATGTTCGATAATAGATACTGGAACGTACGTTCAGTATCAGAAGGACAATTTGTCTATCGGACAATTAGTTATGAAGACCGACGATGACTTCATAGAGTACCTGGTATGGTATCATGTTAAAGGATCACAATGCTATCAGCCTATGTGGGCTGTGTGATGGCAAAGATGTAATCAACATTACTAAAGTGTCCTTCGGTGCATATTCAGCAAAAAATCGTGGTAATCATCATATGCTTGCTACTGCATAAATTGCCACACGACATTTTATTTACAAATTAAAAAAGTAACATTGTCGGACTGTTCGCTATACAGAATTATTTTTTTGGGGGGTCAACGACCATATTGGATAGCGCTATTGAATTTTTAATGAAGTTTACTGAAGCAATTAATTCGTCGTAATTAACACAGCCGTTTATATGGACAGAGTCCAACAGTCTGAAATCAGTCTGTTGTATTACGAAAATCTGCATAAATAAGAAAAAATAATCAGAAGTGTGTGAAGTGTTCGCGCCCGTTCGATGACCGGTGACGATCGATGATTTGTGATTCGGTACATCAAACAGTTGAATTTTTAACAACAAGCTGTTCGCCATTTTTTGGCCTTAAAGAAGGGGAGAAAAAGATAGAAGATGCTTTTTTAAAAACTAGATGTGTTTACACTCCCCGCTAGTTCCCGTGATAGGTTAGCAAGTAACGTATTTGCCTTTCGATTGTTGAGACACGTCCGGACATAAGCACACGTTCATTTTGTCCGTACTGGCAGTCAGCCGTATGATGAAATCCCTGACGGCGGTACCGGACATTGAGCTCAAAACCAAGAAACTCTGACGAAAAGAAATTTCTTCTCTATTCAAAAAAGGCAAGTACGTACTTGCGGACCTTGTTTTCTTTCTTGCTTGATAGCCAAACCTCTATAATTTGACACAGATTTGAATATTTTGTTGGCGAAACCATTGATATATTGCCGATGATACCGTAAGTACTCGGTGGTAATGCAGCGCTTCTACAATATGTTAACTTTTGTTGAATTCTCCTACAAGGGAAAGATTAATACGAAAACGAAAACGTTCGAATCAAAAGGCTTCTTAATAATGAGCAAACGTTCCTTGTGGTAACTTAAGTTCGAAAGCAAAGACTTCGACCAACTGCAGCTTAAAAGGCTTAATTATATTAGCTAATGATATAATGACTTGTTTTTTTAGGTTCGTAGTGCTATCACTTGAAGAGCCGGAGTATCGGAAATTAATGGGTAATGCTTTCTAGTCGGGCGTGAGTTCCACACCAATCAGCCTGTGTTAGGCAGACCTTGCTCCGCCGTGTCTGACCATGCGTAAACAACATTATCAACATACTGCTTCAAAAAAAAAAAGACAAAAAACCGGGACTATATTGCCTTTTATTATGTGCCGATTGCTCTGTTCAATTTTTACTGAGATAAATTTTACGTTAAAGTGTAATAAACATTTACAAGAAGGGAAGAGAAGTGGATAATTACAAGGATACCAGCCAGTCATCTTTGCCGTCATCTTTCTTCAAAATCCACTTTGTACAGTTTCTTTACGAAGGCCGATCCTTTCAGTGTTTGTATCTATTCGCGCCAGTCTTGCTAGGCATATTTTGCAATAGCTTTTTCTATCGTGACGCTTATAGCAATAGACAGAAATATATAGGCCGGGAAGTGGAGACCTGTTTATAGTACATACGTTGCGTTGTCAATGTGGCATGACTACTAATGCGATTTCTGGCTTGCGTTGTCAGTATATTGTTATATATATTGTTATGCTCTTGAGAGCCCATTTTTGAACTCGAGCCATAACGATAGACCTATAACGAACGTATGATATAATCTATGTGCGGAGATGCCTTGGCTAGCTGCGATACAAGGCTGTATTTCTAGGTCTGGTAGAGATAATGATTATCTACGCCGTTACGCGCGTCAGAGATGTTTAATCTTGTGAAAAATCCCAAGGAGAAAATAATAAAAATGCAGAAGGGCACACTTGTCTGTGCAACACTCATGCCGCGTATGGGAGAAATTTACAAACTGGACGATGAATTCCCAACGGTAGTGGTTACCAGCTATATATGCACGTGCGAACGTCTGAATAGCCGCATATGGCTACCGACCTTCGAGGCTGGGCAAGAAAGGTCAAGGTTCGTTGAGTTATTATTCTACAAACACTACATATTTTTATTTAATTCTATCGTCGTCTGCGAGGTCTATTCGATAATAACAATATTTCTCCAGAAAAACTTATAAGAAGGGCATTCGAAGCGTGTTGCAGTTTGTTCGCTATAAGAAGCTTCATATAAGAAGCACAAATATGCGAATTAGAGATCTAGAAGATCAAACTAATGATTCTATCAACTGCATAGGCCCAAATCAGGCCAAAAGTTGTCATGAATATATATAGTCTCACGCTTGGTCCACTTCCGGCTGAGTATAGTGATCGAACCATGGCTTGTCTATGGCCACCGTATACTCTGGGCAGTTTTTTTTTTTATTATTATTGATTAAGGTTCTGCAAACTGCACGTAGAATCTGACACATTTTTTACTCATTTTTATTATACATGTATGTGTGTGTGTGTCAAGTTAGTCTTTCAGGCTGTATCTGTGCAAACGTTCGTTACTTAAAATATGTGGCTACCCTATAGGTGGCTAACAAACCGCGATTGATTAAAAAAGTGGTTCGTTGTAATACAGTCATCACTGGAAGTTTTTTTTCTGTCGGCGTATCTTTTTTATTTCAGATATTGATTGCGTACTAGCGTTGTGTCATATGAATGGCTCGGAGGTACGTAGCCGACTGTAACCTAGGTCGTTGTCCTATTCTCGAGTAGCGTTGATTCAAAGAAACTAACTTGGTATGACCGAAAGGATAGACTTACCAAAATCTATTGAGATAAGATAGTCGTGACGATGATGAGGTTTTAATAATTTGTATACGGCATGCGTGATTTTGTTTAGTTTCTGCGGTTTTGTAAATAGCTAACTTCAATCGGCGGCAAGTATCCCTGTCAGAGGAAACCATTTTCAGGCCTGAGTTCACTTTCTAAGGCCGAGTTTATCTTTTCGTTCCAAGCTTCGCGGCGTGCATCATGAATTGTTTGATATAACACCCGCAACAGACAACACAAACAATATCATTATGGTGTTGATGATGTCCTTTTTTCAAGTAATAGGCTAAAGAAAGACAGTACAAGGCAGGTTGTCGTGCTTTTAACGCGGTCGTGATGACCGGCAGCTTTACCGCACATTTTTCGTTGAACCACAGAGCCGGAACGCGGCTAGCCGGCTGGCCGGCTGGCCAGCTGGGTACCTTCTAGGGTGCCTAAACACAACACTGATAGCACAGTGCTGGGCATTCTGCCCGCTTTGTGTTAATAGCAGTATTTACTTTCCTACTTTAAAACCACTACGTTTTTCGCCGAACCGTTATCGGGACGTCGCTACAAAAAGTGCCACTTCGGTAAACGGTTACGTAAAGTTCAAGCTTGGCCGAACACGCTGTAGCGTTCGACCGGATTTGCGACGTCGATAAGAGGCATGAAGAACAAAAGAAAACATCTCTTGTTGTAACACAAGCTAACACAACGACAAATTTCGTCCCCCGATTTTGTCCGATAAATTGCAATAAAGTTTATGAAAATCAATGATAGAAAGATGAAGCGAAGAATCATGGACTATTGATGTCATCAATTTGCGTTGTTATGTATCGTAGGCGGGGCTCGAATCAGCGATATTTCTGGCATCTTTCAATCACAGACCCTACCACTAGCATGGATCAGGGTTAACATATTCTTTGTGCGGGGGGACGTTGTGGGTACCGTCAAAATGCATCACCTACCAAATCAAAGAAGATAATATATCGCTCCTGCTGTATTAACTTGTACCACCGCTGCCGTCTAAAGTAGAAAAGCGTCTGAATGTAAGTTTTTCCAGACTTGCAAGCATTTTAGAAAAATGTACGATGAAACTACCTTAATTAATTATATATTATAGCGAAACTAAGTAAACGAAATATTGATGATGTAAGTTGATTGTTCGCTCCTCGTTCGGTTCAGTAAATATATAAATATAAAAAAATAGTTCAAATATATGTTAAAAGTAACTCCGGATTATCATAAGAGCTTATAAAAACGACAAGCGCCCTGGTGAACGCGTTTTAGATGTAGACACCCTGTCGATATACTTTTCCTTGCAGTTATTTAGGTCGATGTCGGGATTCTTAAAGGATTAATGATGGATAACTTATGGAGACGTTTGATAAAGCTCTGATAGTTTCAAGGAGGAGACTCTGCTTGTCCTGTTTGTCCCAGTTGCTGTGGTTTAGGTGAAGAGAAGCAAATTTCAAGCTATTACTCTTGCAGGAGTACCAATGAACAGTAAAATAGCCCTCAGTATACATATTCGGTGCGGCCAGCACACAATAACACGGTAAAAAGGCAATCGTCGTTGCCTAAATGAGTTTTTATTAACCAAGCCATAAATATTTAGTAAATTATCTTCATCTCATAATAACTGAGTTAAGAAAAAAAAAAAAAGAGAAAAAGGGGACGCGATGTACACTTCGTGTATATTGATAAGAGTAACGTCAATTTGTGCCAAAAAATGCGACGTAGCGGCCATATTTGAATTCCTATTGATCATTTTTGTAATCGAAAAAAATATCAGTCAGACATTTTATAGGGATTTTAGCAGGGCCAGTCAAGTGCTGCAATAACCGTAAATCAAGTAACAATGAATGATAGTAAATTAAACATCGATAATCCGAATGCTGACGTCAGATCTTTGTGAAAACACCAAAAGAACACATTTTCTTATGGCGTCATGGTCGACGGGTCTGATGCGATCTGCGGTTTGATGTAGTTCACCTTCGGGGCAGAGGAGTCCTAAGTATTAACGCATCTCACATGGGCATGTATTTATCCAGTTTCGGATATGTCTTATTTAGGCTGAAATGGCAGGAAAGGAATCTAAAAACATCAGTTTATTTTTACATATACATTAGATTATAGCTTGCAATTTAATGGACAAAAGTGAGTAATTTGGCGTTCATATAGTAATGAAATATAT
>NW_019211454.1:44621692-44771830 GCF_002443255.2 Varroa destructor | reverse complement strand
TATATATCTATTAGATGAGCGGACGGAAACAAACAGCATGCGTACGCGGACAGACATGAACATCTATAAATACTGGGTGACTGATTTGGCACAGGCAGACCTATTGGGTCGTAGAGGTTGAGACGAACCAGCCTTGGGATGCTTTTGTCAGGTTTAGACAAAGGAAAAATGAAGTTACATAAATCTTACGAAATACATCAACCTAGCCCAGCGAGACATTGTTCAATGTATTTGTGATGCTAATCGGGTTAAGTAGACCTGGCTTCTTTTTTTTTAGCAAATGTTTTATCCTATTTTAATGTATAGTGAAGTTTACATCTCACTACATTTATTGGGAATTTTTTTACAAACATGTACATTGTACCTCCAGTTTTGCCAAGCATACGCATTCCAGTGCTTATATATCGAGAGACGATATGCAGGGCGGAATAAAAGTCTAAGGGTCTTTGTTTTAATTTAGGTCATGTTTTACTCGTCTGCTATATACAGATATTAAATAACGATTCCCAAAACAAGTTATTTTTGAAGCTATTAAGAAACTTTTGCCCCTTTCTATATATAAAATGCATTTTCAACTTAAGCTCAACATTTCAAAAGGAATGGCTGCGTTCAGTAAGGACTACCACAAATCAGTTAAAAATCTTTGTCTGCATTGACTCAATTAATAGATATTTTTTCAATAAAAATGTAATTTATTTTCCTTTAAGATGTGCTTCCCATTCAACCTTACTAACGTGAGCGGTCTAGTGGACGGGGCCGCAGCGCAATCCCGTCGTTATTCCTCAATCACGTTAATATCTCCTGAACATCGAAGTAATCACAGTGAAGTGAACAGCAGTAATCTCTGCACACGGATGTGCTGCTACTCCTGATGTAGCTGCCACTTTTGCGGGGGTCACCATACTGCCGCTAGCAGTATTTCTGCGTTTCTAGTGACAATATGAATGCAGCCGGGGGTTTTGGTGGGGATTCAGGGTGTGCGAGCGCCGCCACCGTGTGGCCATTTTGCGTCGACATATTGATGAAGACCGATGATGCGCCTGAATAAAATTTAGTACAAAAAATGCAATGTCTGTTTGCTAGGGCCGTCGACCCGTAAATGGCGAAACGGTTTTTCATATCTGGGCAGGCGGGCTGAGGGAAAAATTTAGTGATGGCACGTCATTGCAGCATATTCATCAGATGGACATATACAGCCACTTATAAGACATTATGGCAGCACCTGACGAGTGTTTTTGTGTACTGCCTACTATTAATGACACCGTAAGCCGTAAACACGTTGCTTCTCAGTGATCAGCGCGTGTACAGTACATAGCTCGGGTGACGAGAGAAGGTCGCTCGTGGGGTTGGGAGGTTTACGGCTGGTGAAAATTTCGCAACAGCTGATAACAAGCGAAAAGGATGAGGCTGATAATCAGCACTCAAACGAATTTCGCAATGCAATCTATAATTAATATTGTATTTGTGTTTTCTGAAAAGCACTTCATCCGGCCGATTTAGCTGTATACTCAAAAGTTTCCGGCATATTACAAATCATGGGGTGTGATGAAGCCTGAGAGCAAATTTTTCGGTGACAGCTGGAAGCGGGCAGTTATGTTTGCGTTTTTGGGTGCAAAGTTTGAAATATTGTTTTCTATTTTTCATTTAATAGTTGTACACCTGAGGCTCATATCGTTTAGTAATGTTGCATGGCGGTACCTGCCAGCTTCGAGGAAATTGTTTATGTACGATTCATCGTACCTATGCTGTTAGGCTTTGTACCCATGGCGTGTCAGGCTCGGTTTGAACATAGCGAATAGTATGATATAACAAACGACGTACTAAATACAGATGTGCCTAAGCTTTTTCGTAAAAAAATAGTCGTAACGTGCTATACTTACATAGCATAGTTTGTTTCGCATTTGTCAACCGCGAATCGTCCCATAAGAACATATCTCGTAACAACGTATATCGTCGTAGAAAACGTCGTAGAAAAAACAGAAGAGAACCGCAAAGCAAATAAGGGAAAGAAGCCTAGGGAGGACTGTCAGAAGCAGGACAAATTTTAATAGATATGGTTCGAGTGGATTACATGGATTAATCATTGCATTATTCGCTAAAACAAATACAATT
Organism: Varroa destructor; assembly: GCF_002443255.2. Lineage (NCBI taxonomy): Eukaryota > Metazoa > Arthropoda > Arachnida > Mesostigmata > Varroidae > Varroa > Varroa destructor. The sequence goes on along the minus strand of NW_019211454.1, from coordinate 44,769,718 downwards.
TTTAATGCCTTGAGCGGTTGCCTGGAGCGTTAAGGGACTCGTCAAGAGGCTGACATAATGTCAGTGGAAATATGTAGCATAGCTACAGGGAATTTCGATAGCATACCTATTACTAGGCTGCAGATTGAAATAATTTCGAATTGTTAGCTTAGTATTCATGGAAAATTGAATCGCGACCTTATTTATTATTCTGAAAAAAAAATCAAAGGTACACCTATAAAATGTTTGCTTTGCTACGATCGATCGTTGATTCTGTAGGCATTTCCAGACATTCGACAATGCAGGAATTCCGTCCATTGCATATCCGTAAAACCTTAATACGTAACGAAGTTTAGACATGAACGAAATCGCCGATAAAAGTCATGCCCGCTATGTAAATATCGAGATTTTCTCTGATTTTCAGAGAAGAAAGACGCGGCTAAACCTCTTTACATTCATTGTCCAGTATAATAGCTGAAACCGTATAGCATCGATAACTTATTTATTATGTTTTCTAAAAGACAGCGATTTCTCTACCGAGACAGCTGCTAGTTCAGCTGCTGATTACCATATAACATACCTATTAGAGCATCGACGCAGGCACCTCTAAGTAAATCATGTTCAGGTTTTTAAGCTTTCTGTCCGTGTTCCTATTAACCTACACATATTGGTCGAACGGAGTCAGGTCGTGCTACAACCTCGCCATTAACTATGCGGTTTCAAGTGGGGTTCCGGCTCGTGTTAGGCCAAAGCAGACAACTATTGCCCCTCTGTTATTTCGCGTCGAACGGCTCGTAGCCCGAATGAGATTATCGTCAGCAGTACAGTTTGTTGGTATCAATCTAATCTTCGTTCATGTACTTTACATTCATAGAATGACTAAAAGGTACCATGCATAGCAGCCCTTTTGAATGATTTGTCATCGGTTTTGTTGGCGTACGACAAAGATCGTTACAAATCCTATTACCATTTCAATGTGGGCGTCTTTGTGCGCAACTTTTGCATATCTATTCGCTGTCAGCGATTGTCGAAGTTTGGAGCGCAGATAGTAAGCCTGAAGAACATTTCTTTTTTTTGATAACCTCAGTATACTATAAAACAACGCAGCGTATCCGACTAAGGTATACTTTACGTTTTCCTAGCCAGATGTGCGTCCTATTAAAAGCTGTTCCTAACGCGATCAAGGTCCTACTGTTTAAACATGTGCCGAAACGTGTGATAATTTGAAGTTGCCAGCAATACGATGAATACGGTAGCTAAAGGAAGCAGTTTCCTTATTGCGGTGTGTGACAATGGCCAAGCTATTTTGGCCATAAAAAGCGACCATTGCACGCAATAATGAGAAGTGGAAACTGACAGCCGTCTATTCTATACGAAAGCAAACTTTGTTTAATAAAACCAAGTTCAGAGGAATAATTGTCACTAGTAGTTTGGCATGTCGACGTGCAACGAGACGTGCAACTACGCGGTTGTTTCACGCCACAATCAAGATCTTCGAAACTGAAAAAATGCCATAAACTAAATAAAATTAACGGTGGACGCCATTAAGGTTTACGACAATTTTCGCGAAGATAGGCTAATTTGTTTCGCTGAACTTCCAGAGCAAAACCAAATATGCTCAAATTATACTTCAACTATTATCTATAGATACAAGATATGGCTTACTACTGTATATTTGTGTGTGTTTAGTGCTATCAGATAATATATATACACATGTATATGTATAGAAAATCCATAAGTGCTCATTGACGCTGCTATGTATGTATATTACATTCATTTTTGATTGAAACAAAACTTTATTCTAACAAAGCATGCGATTTCTACTAGAAGTAAATTGACGAACCCACCGGCTTCATAGTTACTCCATGTTATAAGATATCGTGAACATACGACGTAGCAGGATCGACCTAAGAACAGTCGAAGGCTTTTTTACATGCGTCTTGCGTTTAATTGCCTTTGAGCTCAGCTTGGTTCTTTTATTAAATTATTAATTAGAACAACACTTATAGAAACCGCTAGAAAGTACGCCAACACCTAGAGTAACGGTATAATTACAGGGTGTCCGATAGTCATTTCTGCAGCCGTAGAATAATTCGAAGCCGCTGTTCGCACAAGTTTACTAAATTCATGTTATTACATGACGCACTTACTTACACAGTACGAGAACACTTACTTTGTGTCACTTCAGAGCCAGAATCAGAATTGAACTTGAGTTCTGGATCTTTTCAATTCAACTTGAAAGGAAAGAAAACTAACCTTGCGACAACTGTGGATCTTGTCTTCTTTTCTGGCAGAGGCGACGCATAAAGCTGTGAATAGCAGCGCCTCTAAATTCTCGTCGTCCTTGGTGCGATTCCGTCGAAATTGATCAGTTCGTCATGATCTCCAATCGGCGTCGAACCCTCCTCCTCAAGGGGTTCGTACTTCTGTTTGGCTCGTGGACGGTGGCGTCGTTCGCCTTCGCTGTTCTCTCGTCCAAATCGCGTGCCACCGAAGTTCTCGAGGCATCAGCGCTACCTCAACTCTTTCTGCCCCATGTGGTAAGTTTGCACGAGGATTTCCCCGAAGTAGCCTGTTACTATTACTATAAACCATAGGTCCGCGGGGAACGGGTATTTGACTCTATACGTATGTTTTTCATCCGATTTAACTTACATCAAAGTCTCTACATTTTCTCGTCAGTGACTTATATAGACAACGTAGAAACAACTGTAGAAACAAAGCCAAAATATGTTATTGTAGGAACAAATTAAATTGGCTTACACGAGATCCATGTTGGCCTGAGTAGTGCAGAGGTGGGCGATGTTCTAAAGTGGTAGCCGTTATGAAGATTCAAACAAATACGCCAACATACGTACGAGTCTGCTTTGTGACTGTTTCGTTAGGAAAACCTTAATTTCTTGCGGTTTCCCTGTCTTTGTTAATGCTGGTTGCTTGTTTACAGTGTATCTAGTATTCTGGATAATTACTACGAGTACCCAGTGGCTGTTTTCTTCATTTTTCTGAAGAAGTGTCTCATAGCGCGAAGCGTAGCGAATGCTTTTCCGTCTGCTTTGATTCGATTGTTGCTCACATTTTTACGTTCCGCGAATAAAATATATAGCACACAATTACTATTACACGTAGTACTTATAAACGTTTACTGTATTCACTTATCCGCATGTACGTACACCGTATTACAATTTTCATACGATGCAATGATTCATCCATTGTAATATGTTATATACAGTGTCACAAAGCCGGTGCAAATACTCTGCATTAATCCCTGAGAAGCATTGACCTACCGTTCATTACAAAGCCTCGTTCAGAAATGGTTCGGATGATGGGATGGTCAGTAAATGCTGGTCAAGGAAAACCTGATGCCCTAAGGCAGATGTATGTAATATTGATAACAATGTAGAAACAGTGCACTTTTCATTGTTAGTCAGAGCACACATACATGAAGCTCTTCGCTATGCCAAAATATATATATTAGGCGGCCGTTACAATAACGTCCTTTTTATAGCAAACAACTTCAACTATTTACAGAATTAATATACATAATTTCTGCCCCAATAGAGATATGTGGTTTTTGCTTCATCTCTCTATATATATTTATCTTTTCTAAAGAAAAACACCTCAAAAGAAAATATGAATAATTTATATTGATTTAATTTCAGCTAAAATCGATGTAATACATCATTAACACACGAAGAACTAACGAAAACTCGGCTTATTTCGTTTTCTTTATACTAGAACTACGAGTGGACTAGAGTCGAATTTTTCTTACGTTAAGGTAATGTCGACTTCTGGTAACACGAAAGATTGCATCCTGCGGCACATGACACCTTAGAGGCAATTTTTGCCTCGTATATGTCGTAGGGAACCAATTATTGGGTTCGATTTTTCCACAAATTTCCACTCTGCTATCTGACAAAGCATGAATTTCTCAACACAACAGATAGTACATACAATACCTAATAAGATACTAGGCTCGATAGCGAACCTCTAAAGTGAGACAGATACGCGTTGGGAGTTAGTATGAGCTATAACGGTATTGAGATTACTATTATCACTTCGCCGTTGGTAGCCTAGGTTCGAACCCAGTCAGAGACAGGCCTCGTTTTGCGCTGACAACCACGCATCCGATGAAGTGCTTGACGGTGATACCGGACGTAAAACAAAAAACATAAAGGCTGGCATAGAAGGCATAACGTTTCAGTAGAATCGTAGAAAAAAACAAAAGAATAGTAAACGGTCAATCGGAGGACGAAATGTCATTTTTCATTTTCAAGTTCCTCTTAAAGGTTTTCTTAGTGAAGTCCATTAGAAGATTCTTGGTTCTCAGGAGGCAGATAAAGGACAGCCGTTCGTTGGCCATCGAAGGCTACGGCAGAAGTTGCCTTGGCACGAGGACGTATCGAATCAGAATAGCCGAAACGGTGACACTGACAACGAACTTGAGGCTTTAGAGGACCGAAGCAAATTGGATGATGCTAACCAGTCGCGAAAGAAGTCGCCATCACGCAACCCGAACGGACCCGGCGAAATGGGCCTGCCCGTGAAGTTAAAGGACCTCACAGCCGTCGAAAAAGCTAAGGTATGGGCGTCAGCAAGCATATCTCTCGTATACTACTTATTTTTACGACAGGGTTACGTCCACCAGCCAAAGCAAATATAGTATCTGATTTTTAGAATCAGCAAACATTAGGTCACCCAATATTGTTCGTGCCATTTAAGACCATGCCAGTATTAGCCGGAAAGCTATGCATTCTTGTGTTGAAATCATTTTAGCCTTAATCATGTGTACTTTGTCCTATGTACATCTGAAAATTGCGATACGACTTAGGAAAAGAAAAAACTCCAGTGTAAATTTAGGAAGCTTTAGAGCCCATTCGTGGCCTGCTTTGAACTGTCAGTCGGTACTTTTATATAAGAATTAATTTTTCAACTGGCGGTCGCTACAGGACATAGAGTAAGCTAAATTCAAATAAACATAATAATTGATGTAAATTAGCAAAGAATCATTTGCCAATTTAACAATCCAAAATATAGACTACTCGTAGAGAGCTAAATAGATGTGCAAATATTTTTAGGCAACATAAGACGGGGCATTTTTTTTTGGTATTCATAGTTTGGTAGTTTAAGTTCTGGAGCATTCTGTGAGCATCTACCATACCCACAGCGTCTTACGGAGTAAGTATGACTGGGTGTAAGTTAACCTCACTTGATTGACTTTTCAACGGTGCGCATTCGTTTCGCCAGTGCTCTAAATGGCGGTTTTATCGTTATGTCACTTTTAAATGGGGAGTGCAGTCTTTACATGCTAGAAAAGCTGTGAGGATATAAAGAACCTAAAACTTTTTTTCTAGTAACAGATCTGTCTTTCTAAACTTGTCGTGTTGTTTTTCTGTAATCGTAAGCCAACACTTCGTAAATAAAACCATCGAAATAAGCGCAGTGGTTCTGAAATTGTATATAATCAATACGATACGTCATAACTAACAGCCTCATAAAGCAGACGAATTTCTGTTCGCAGCCTTGTGTTGCCGCTATTGAACCTTCCGATCGCTTACCTAGTACGAGGCTTAGGTATTGTTGAAAGGAACGATTACATTTTGTAAAATAACCAGAAAATTTCGATAAAAAATGTGTTGTCATAGTAGTGTGGTGCCAATCGTTGCCATTACAATGGCCGCGACATTTATAGCAGTCTCACTGGCTTCGGCAAGACATATTGCCAGCAACGTAACAGGCTGGTTGACAAGCGCCATGTTTCGTGCGACGAGAACCCTTTCATGCGCGATAACCGGCAAGCCTGCCTTGATCGAACAAGCGAACAGTTCCTCTTCTTGTACAACGAAATTGCCACGATTAATGATTGCGCCATTGTCATAATACGACGGGCAGTAGGATTGCAAGTAGGCATAGCTAGGTAATTGTAGATTCTGGATCTTTGGCCAAATAAGCGTACAGTTGAAGGGCCTTTCACGAACGGGAGCACGCTGTTCGATACCACTGCTGCCAGCAGCGAAACTATCGCAAGTGCCCGACGCTTTTTCGACGCCGACTACGAGACGGTCAGATGGCCGGCCGTTGCAAAGCACAGCTGAGCTCAACCGATGAACCATTCACACAGACGCCGTAGACGGTATCTCGCCAACAACGATCACGTTTGTCCATAATGACATGTTCCTTTGTTCGATGAGGTGGAGAAATTTATGAGTAAAAAATCATCGTTGGCTGGGGCGACTTCGGAAAGGGAACGACGGGGGAGGAAAGGTTAGGAGGGGTGAGGCAGAAGAATTGTATAGTTTGAATACGCTGTTGGCGTCGCTTTTCTCTGACTCCTGCTGGCGCTACCGATACCGGTCGTCTAGCGGCAGCGACTTCGAGAGGCAGCGTGGACATCGGTGCAGGATCTTCCCGTTGTGGATAATTCGATATCAAATGTCATGAAAAGAGCCGGCGTTTTCTGCCACTTTTCTTCTTTCATCGCTGTTGTCGACTTGCGGGTTGGTGCTGTTGCTGTTTTTGTCGTCATGGTTTGGCGGGTTACTGTAACTATAAAATTAGCGCTATTTGCTTATGATGGTGGTAGGGAATCGCTGATGTAAGTGCTCTGTGCAGCATTTGTCGGTAGAACACCATGAGGAGATCGAGTATAGGCAAATGTGCATTGTGTTACACCGTCCTTGGACACATGGGTGTACATATTTGGTAGAGATGGTAACGATGACGACAATAAGCGATGACAGATGCTGTTCATTGCGACAGCATGTAATATTAACAAGGCCATTTTGTATGAATAGCAATGTATTATGAACGAACAACGGCGTTTTTCTTCCTTTCGCAAACTTCGAGTATTATAACGTTGGCATGCACAAGACGGTGCGTGCCTATATAGAAGAATAGTGAATAGCTATACAAATATACAATTATAATTTTCCTGGTAACTCTGTTTTCTATAGATGTGTACACGTAAATGCGTTCGTACGCCCTGACGCCATTCCAAACAGTGATAACGCTAGTGCCAAACGGAAGCTTGAAGTTAATGATTTTCATCATACCTAGCCAAACTATAACGTAATTTCTTTTGACCGGCTAGTCTCTATCGAAGTTTGTAATGATCCATATTTATTATTAGCCCATTTCTTGAATGAATATAATTTAGGCCTGTCATGCGCAATTTTTCGCGTATTTTCATTGTACTCCATATAGAAGTAATGGCAGTAACGCTTCGTTTTAACAATTCGTGTCTGATTTGGCGCGTGATTTGAAATCTCGTTGAACGTTACGACTTTCAAGGGAATACAAATCGTTCCAGACTCATTATGGAAATCGCGATAAGGCAGATCGCTTGACGTTACAGCGCGCCAATGGTACCGCCTGATGATGAAGCTTACTATTTAGAAACGACAGTATTAAACATTATTCCTATCATGGTATGAGATCTTCGATCGTCATACGCCAGCCTGAACGATTCGAAGTTTAGAATATTGTATCATACTACGTAATAAGTGGCAAACGGTAATTTTTTGATTTCAGAAATTGCTTGCTAGATATACGTAAAGTGAACACCACAAATAGCATGTCTTATTACAATAAAACCAATCTTAGGTTACCTACTGCGCCCTATCTAGTACCCCTAAAGGAGTGAAGGCCCTCATTATTTGAAGGGGCCAGTAAATCCGTTGTTTGCGCCGTTTCAGCAAACGCCAATTAGATTCTGGTCTAGATTCCAACTAGAACAATGAATTCCTATTGAAATTGTCCCTGCTTTGCCAGTGATCGTTTATTCCACCCTGTGACCTTTTACGAGCCTGTAGATCTATATTACCTTTGAACTCTACTCTATTTAATGGCCGACAGTTTATCTGTGATATTTATCACTTTCACAATAAGGCGTAAGTGGGTATATAAACGTTCTAATGCAACATGATTTTAAGATGAGTTTATAGTATTTTTCTTAGTTAAAGTTAACGCGCTTCGTATTTATTTCCTATGGAATGATTCCGCTTGATTACGGTTAAAAAATTACTTTAAGCAGCATCACTATCTTAATCATTAAACAAGTTATTGTCAGCAAAGCTTTTACTGCCTAGAAAATCACATTAAATAGCATTCCAATGAAGGTTACGTTGCTTAGAGCTTAGAATGTATATATACATCTGGCATTTTGTTTGCATAGTGCATAGCGCTAATTCTGCACACGATTCCTGCATTGTTTCAATAGGAGAAGCAAGGCTGGAAACAAAATGCGTTTAACTCATATGTGTCGGACCTAATTTCCGTGCATCGTTCCTTACCTGATATGCGGTACCCCGAATGCCGGCCAATGGCCTACCTCAAGGATCTGCCCGCTACTTCAGTAATTGTGTGCTTCCACAACGAGGCGTGGAGTGTCCTTTTGCGTACTGTGCACTCGATTCTGGACCGATCGCCGTCGCCTCTGATCAAGGAAATCATCCTAGTTGACGACTTTTCGGATATGGAACATATAAAGGTTCGCGCTTGTACTTTCATTGTGCAAGTGGAACTACGTGGAGGAAAGCGGAAAATTGATATTGTTGATTGCCTATAAATTTCAAAAAGACCTTGATTTTACTTTATAACCAAGATGACCTACGAAGCTATAAAATTTCATAAGTGCATGTAGGTATCAGCTAGGCTTCTATCCAAACATGATACTAATGAATTCTGGAAAAAATCAAATTCGATTCAATCTTTGAGTAGATCACACACTCAATAAGTTTGCTCTACGACATGCCTTAACTTACAGAAACCTTTGGAAGACTACATGGCCGATTACCCGAAAGTGCATATCGTGCGAGCAACAAAACGTGAAGGCCTAATTCGAGCACGGCTGCTCGGTGCACAGAAGGCCACAGCTCCAGTTTTAACGTTCCTCGATTCGCACGTTGAGTGTACCGAAGGTAAGCCTGTCATAGACTGGATTTGTCCGAATCGGCCGCTAAAGCAACGTTACGTGTGAGTAGATTCTTTCAGACCTTGTCGTGCAGTTACAGTTAGTTACCCAACGACAAATATCATAGGCTTCCGGCAATGTGCCCGTATGCGTGTGTGTATGCCATGTTGATAGAGTAGGCGTATGTTCCTATTATTCCCCGTTGTTCCCGTATTGAGAACCGTCGCGGCCTTTGCTAGCCGTTTGCGCACTGGACCATCATCATCACTTATTGCTATCCGTTAGCGTAAGCTGAAGGCAAAAGATAGTAGTCGCCTAGCCGGCGAAATATATTTAGCGAATGCCCGAAGCCCTGCACTACCTGGAGCCGATGTAAAAACTTCGTGACATCCAGCCTCTCGGTGTCGTAGGCGCTTAACATACGAAGCTTAGCTGGGATATTGGATTTGATCATCCTTTGTCCCTAATAGAAACTGCTCGTGTTGTCGCAGTGGGTCAGCCAGTGCAGTAATAGTACGTTATTATAGAAATTGAGAACCAGCCACTTTCCCAACTATGTTGAAACGTAGTAAATGGTCGGTTAGTATTCTATTATCTATCTAGCCAAGTTACGTTATGTTTGTAGGTTGTAATTTTAGTAATCGTGTCTGTCTGTAGTATAGGTTTTGTTAGCGACAACATATTATGGCAAAATTACAAGTGAATTCGGCGGATATCGAGGTTGTGACCTTTGAATTACGCCCTAGTGGGCAAAATGTGACCAATAAATACATTAATTTTCTACAGACCTGTGATTAAAAACCGGTCAAATTTACTCCACGAGAAATTAGTTGAAAAAGATAAAGAATTTTGTTTCAAAAAGTAATTCTCAGTGACCAAACTTTTTCTCGAAGGCAACAACTTTGCGGAGGTTTACTGAAGATTGGTGAAGACGTTAGACGAAAGTACAGTACATAAATGGCGCAAACGTTTCAGGCACGGAGATTGAAGTGCTGAAAACTAGCAAGGGGTTAACCAGGTGTCAATTTTTAAAAACAAGAATGCATGGGCACTGCCGAGTAGGCTTATTACGAAAGCAGAGCTCGGAATCTAAGGGCTTTATTAGTTACAACTCGCACCTAACTGATATGTAACGTGTTACAGAATTATAACCGAATTATTGAATAGCGTTTCCTCGCGTACTTACCTCAGGCCAGTTAAATGAGTGTGGTAATGCGTACAATTTTCGGAACTTGAGAAAAACTTTTCCGGAGCCTTTGGTCATCGATGTTGTTCTATTTCTACTGACTGCTGCAAAAAGACCAGGCTGACACGAAAGCATCGTTTTAGGGCAAAAGTGGTTTAATGACGAGAAAATTCGGACGCAAGGTGATGCCAGTACTTGCAATGGACAGAGGGGCATCTTCTGTTATGCAGCCCGCTATCTCAAATACCCCAAGGGACTCATAAACCGATAGCACAGCAATCGAAAACATGCAGTCTCGTTAGTTGATGAAAACGCCAGAGCTCGTCGCTATTTTTTGTTAACCTGCTCAATTAAGCAAAGGAATATACAATGTCGGCTTCAGCCCGTTTATTCTCCCGATAGAAATCCGCGTGACTACAGGGGCTTTCTATGCTCTAAAAAGGGTAACTAGTGGGTAGACATATTCCACCGTTAGATTACTACGAAAAGTCGTAAATAAATAGCATATGGGGCTCTAATAATAGTTATATGGCCGAGCAGGGGCTGCCAGAGCGCGGGAAAAGATGTACCTCTAGCGAATATTATCGTAAAACATTCTAGCCTAACTTGCCTTAAAAACTATTGGTATTATTAATTTGCAAGACTTTCGTTCGACATCGTCTACGGCTAAGTCTCGAGACCTGTCTTTTTTTTTGCTCATTTTAGCACAGGAAACAGCCTTTAAATCTCAGATGTAGCGGTACGTTTTAAGGGATAGGACTGACAAGGTTGCCTGAATCGGAACTCGCAATCAGATGTCAAATAGCTGAGTAAGTCTTAGGATTATATCATAAGTACACAAAAGTTGTCTGCAACATGTGCGCTTTACGGACGACCGTCGCAAATGATACTCATTCATGAGGAGTGAGCACGCAACGTCTGTCAGTTGTTCACTACGTAAATTGAGCCTAACGGAGTCCACTGTATAGAAATGCGTTCCCATTATCCCGAATCCAGTAAATGATTAACATTTAGTATTGTAAATATATCTTCCTACACACACAATCTTTAGCCACTCTAGCCACGTTTCGATTGGTGTAATAAAATAGGGGCTGGTTTACAGCTTTCCAAAGTAATGGAATGCTCGTTGTTCGACAGTGGCGACGCAAAGGGTCTCTTTATTGTTCGAGAAGCAGAGTACTTACGTCATTGAAACACATATAGTTAGACTTTCTTAGAGAATCTTAGAATTCTTAAACAATGTTTACAATTAATCCTACAAAAAAAAAAATACAACTTTCACACACACTTGGCGCTAGAATAACTGTGAAAAATAAAAAATATCCCTAATTCATACTAAAAAAGTTATTCGAATTTAACTAGTTCAAAAGTTATTCAATTTTAAATCCCGCCTAATTCACTGGTAACAGCGCATTAATTCATTGTATGTTTTTCTAGCTAGACAACTTCCAAGTCACAATTTAAATTATGGAGTATCGTTCGAGCGTTTTTGTCCGTCTTGAGATTGAGCGCCTTGAAGATTCACTACTATTTATGTTTTTCTCACAAATGCTGTACAGACGCACAGAAAACTTCTGCCGTTTATAATTGGAAAAAATCCCCAAAGACGGTCCTGTCGTTTTCTTTCTCAAAATGTCTAGTTACGGTAAAAGTAGATAAAGTTCATAAAAGGGAGGGTTCAACAAGATTTCTACCTAGCAGCGGTAGCCATCATATCGCCAAGAAACTAAATATCTCCAAGCGTTATCTAATAGTTTGAGAAGGTTGGTTACAAAGAGCTCGGTGCTTAAATACCACGCGAATAGAGTTACCTCAATCTTATTTCTATCTGTGAACCTCTATGGAAGTGCGAAATCGAGGCAATGCGGTCGATTACGAAAGACAAAAAATTGATTAATATGCTCCACGATCTCGAACGTACGCTAAGAAAAATGATGCTATATGCTGCCGCCTGGCAACATGATTGACTCAGACCTCCACTATTAGCAATTGGCATAGTTACAACAGGCAGCTGAAAACGTTCGATCGGTACTAGTGAACAGAAAAGGTGTCGTCCTCTGCCGTAACAGCGCCAGGCTACATGCATCTTTAGCTGGCCGGCAAAGACTGAAAGGCCTCAGATGGCAAATCTTCATGCATCCCCCGAATCCTGAACTATCAAACCATCATCTGTTTTAGTCCCTGTAAAACAATAGTGCTTGAATGAAAAAAAAAAAACGTAGAAATCACCTGTCTCAATTTCTGTCAAAAAAATCTTAGAAGGATTACGGTATTAGGCCTACGGTGTTACCAGGAAAACGGAAGGACCTCATCGATCAAATGAGGCATACTGAGTCTAGTAATTTTATTTAAAAATTAAAACAAATTTGCTTAAATTTTCGCATATAAATAGTCTTCTGAAAAGTAGTTTGTTTTATTGGTACTTCCACGTTCTGAACATGCGATTTTCTAAGTAGTGTCTTGCGTTATGGTATTGTTTCTTAGGTGGATGAACTATTGCCACTCAGCATTAATGAAATACAGTAAATATGACAACAACTGTTGAATTTTGTTCAAATAGTCCTACCTAAATATACGTTATAATAATTCTGAAATGCTTGGCTTTGTAAGTGTTTTTCAACGTTTAATATAATTATTGGATATTTGCACGGAGTACATTGATCTTGCATTGCGCGGCTGATTTACCTAAGATTGAGCAAGCTAATTATATGCACGTCAGAATTACGTAATTCTGAAGGTATTTTGTCTGGCTCGTCTCGGTTTAGATTTTTGCGCTGTACAAGGACCCACTATGGCCTATTCGAATGGTTGTTGTGCATGATTGTAAAAAACGTGATCGATCACTTTTTTCCTCCTAAGGCTGGCTGGAGCCGCTATTGGATCGGATTGCACGTGACCCGACAACGGTCGTCTGTCCTGTCATCGATGTAATAAATGATGAGACGCTCGAGTACAATGTGAAGGAAAGTGCCGAAGTAAACGTAGGAGGATTTGATTGGAGCCTTCAATTCTCGTGGCATTCTATTCCAGATCGGTGAGCGAAATTGTGTATTGAAAAATCGGAAGCAGATCGATAGTTACAGGGAATACACTGGTCAAGCTTGCTATTTACATTTTTGCGTACATGCCGGTGTGTGTGTGTGTGTGTATGTGTGTGTGTGTCACTCTGGCGTAAGGTATGTATATTTCGTAACCGAAAATAGACCCAATAAATTGTCGATTTTAATATTTATCTCGTTTGCAATCCTTATTGCACAAAACACAACGTACGTTCAGTAAAATGGCACGGCGTATAGTTTAAATATTCTAAATTTAGTAGTAACGAAGAACGCTTTACGAATAAAACGATGTTTTTTTTATTATCGTCATCGTTCTCGTTCAGTGAAGAGGAGATTTTTGAACGTATTGATTGCGCCGAAATAGCAAGTGGTCGCGGAATATCTTAGAAAAGCCACGTCGCTGAGGACAGGACGATAATCGGTGATAGACAGCGCGCACGCATTCATGTCCGTCAAGGATACCATGATCACTTTTGGGGATAGTCAGTGTAGTTAATTAGCAGTTTAATGGCATATTAATTGAGTTCGTTTGAGTTGGCGGACACTTGCCGATAGGAAGTTGGGCCCACCGTGAGTTAAACTTGATCTATGAAAGTTAATTGACAGATTGGCGTTTATTGGTTCTTATCCTTTTGAACGAGGTAGACTTATGTCCTGAATGATCCTGCTGTTCGTTGACTTACTGGAATATACGCTATCTATAGTAAATGCGTTATTGTATTGCAATATATCTATTTAGACTACAGCGTATTCTCTGTCTGATACATTATCAAGTATGTGTGTGTGTGTGTGTGTGTGTGTATTAGGAAATACGCTCAATCAAACAAAAAAAATGTTGTCTAATGGAATTGGTCATTGTGATTCCAGAATAGTGAAAGCTGGATACAAGAAATGGATGCCTGTTGAAAGTCCAACGATGGCGGGGGGTCTTTTCTCAATCGACGCTAACTTTTTTCGAAAGCTCGGAACTTACGACTCCGGTTTTGATATCTGGGGAGGCGAAAACCTCGAGCTATCCTTCAAGGTAAATTAGTCATGCCCGTTTTTAAATTAGTTCCTTTGTAGCTGGTTGCTCTAAATATATTTAAATTTAATCTAGCTCTACCTACTTTTCCCAAATCTGTTTTACTAATAGGTAACGTCATGCCGACAAGTGGAAGCGGATTCATTTTAGATTCATTCGCAATCTTTGCTTTTTCTGACCAGTTCACTGTGGCATTTGTAGCTAAATAGGGAGACTTTTCTAAATACAGAATTGATTTGGGATGATTGGCAAAATATACAAAATCTACTTGACCACGAGAGTGTACTACTAGATCATTTCCTATTAGATCATTTCTATCATACAATAAAGATGAAAAAAGTTAACTTTTTTTCACACGATTCACTGGTAAGGAATATTAAAGCTAGCATTATTTCTTTCTACAGTAATTCTACGAATCCTACCTTTTTACTATGAAACTATTACATTGTACAGTCATACATACATACTATATCGATGTGTAAACAGATGATTTTGAAAAATCAGTAACAATTATTTCTTACTCGATCTGGTTTGGGACGTTCGCAGACCTGGATGTGCGGCGGTCGTTTAGAGATAATTCCTTGTTCGCATGTAGGCCATATCTTCCGCAAAAGGTCACCGTACAAGTGGCGTTCGGGAGTAAACGTTTTGAAAAGGAACTCAGTCCGTCTGGCGAAGGTTTGGTTGGACGATTTCGCCAAGTACTACTTCGATCGTATTGGCAATGACTTGGTAGGTAGAATCATGTACCCGTATTGATTGATAATATTAGGATTAAGTTCGAATGAATCTAAGTTGTTGCCGAATTTACTAGCAATAACAAACTTTGCGAAATTATTCAGCAGCGTTCATACACATTGGCAAGTTAATACACATTGGCTTTATATGTATGTATGTATATTAATACATCTTTCGGCAACGTTATGACGGCATTTGATGAAAAAAAAAAGTAAATTACAGTAACGAACATTGAAGTAACAAGAATGTGCACCGTAAATAAGCTTTTTTAAAGCTTGCCCAAAGCAGGTATGCGCCAACCAACGCGTATATTCTGATGCTCAATATAATAAATGCGTTGGCTTCTAACAATCTACGGTTTGAGTTTTCCCAAAGGATTACTGAACTTCCACTGCTAATTTCATTTCCAAATAGACGATCCGGCGAAATATCAATACAGTTATTTCTCAGCGGGGAATATAGAGGATGTTAGGCAGTACTCACGTTGAGCTTGATATGTTTTTTCATGCTTAAGCTTGAACATGTAGGACAACCACCGATGATTTACCGAATTGTGATTCAGTTCCACCATTGGGTGCAGACTGGCTGGCAATCGATGAGGTCAACGTGTGGATGTCACCAGGCCCGAATTCATGACTGCTAGTTGTTTTTTTGCAAATAACAGTAAGCGCTCCTACTTTACTACCCAAAGCCCTGGCGTACCGCATCACTACTACTACTGCTACTAACGGGTACCAACGGAGAAGATTCATAGCTTCTTCGAAGAAGAACGAGGTTCAAACAGCCGTCCATCAATAAAGTTTCTAGCGACGATGATGATGATGACCATCTGAGGCGAATTTGGCTCCTGTTAAGCTTAGCCTTGCAGATGATGCCCTCACGAATTCTGCAAATGGGAAGTTGCTTAGTCTTTAAAGGCCGCAACCGATGTAACGTCGATGCATGCTTTTCCCATAGTAGTCTGGACGCAGCTAACTTCAGTATGGATTGCTAACCTAGAGAGAAGCACTTATTTATCCTATGTTTACGTAATCTTTGCGCTCGAGCCAAAAATAGGTTACCAAAAGTAGGAAAAGTTCACCCCATCATATAGATGTTCGTATGATTAATGTTAACATAAATCGCACATTGCGCAATACTTGGCTAGCAGAATGAAGAACACGAGATTTGGTCAAATCATCCGGACCTGCAATAGCAAAACTCCTTATTGTTATTGATATGCCGAAAAAGCCACTCAGACCTATGCTAATTATTGCTAATACATTATTTGTGTACATTAAATTGAAAGTTAAATTAGCAACGCGTGTTTCAGTGAGGGGTGTACTAGCAGCTGTGGAGCTCTACTGGGCAAGGATTTTTTTCTTTTTTTTTTTGTTGAAAATTTGGGAAATACAGTTAACGTACGATCGAACATCACTAAAATACAAGCTCGTTCATGTAGGCCAAGTGAGGCGATAGACCCCGACGGTTGAGTTTGCTTCTGCTAAGATTCCTATACTCTAATCCCCAGCTCCCCTTATATTATCCATCTAGGATTTTATTTGTACTACAGAATGGCAGGGAGGGAGTTGCTGGAGCCACCGACCGAATCAGTGGGCGGGGCTTCCCCTAACTGGGTTGTTTACCCAGATGCAGAGGTCTGAACTATTTGTCGAAAGTTTGAGATTTCCGAGATGGTTTCCTCTGTTCATTTGCATTGTTCTGGTTCGAGAATAGAACGTTTTTTTAGCTTCACAATCTTAACCCGAACGTTGTCTGGTTCTTATTAGTTATTAGTAAGCTAACAAGAACGAAAACATATATTTGTCTTTTGTATTGGTCTCTAATAGGGAGATTACGGTGACATAAGTGAACGAGTCGCTCTGCGAAAAGGACTTGACTGTAAACCATTCTCGTGGTTTGTTCGCACCATCTACCCAGAACTGTTTGTTCCTGGAGATGCCGTTGCATCCGGTGAGATACGGAACCTCGGCACCGGCGGGATGTGCATTGACAGGTAGATAAAATCTATTTAATTTGATCAGATAGGCCAGCAACCTCGCTCTTGTTATCTCCGTTTTCTCTCAGTTCGTTAAGCTTATTTTCTTGCGAATTTTCATAATAACAGCGCAAAACTGGTGTTCTAAATACACACAAGGTTCATCTTGAACCGTGTAGCTATTTACATTTCGCGATTAAGTGATATACTAGATAGAAAGTTAATCTTTTAGTATAAATAAATTTAGTTCGCAGTAAGAAAAACGTGAACTTGTGTAATTCCGATCAATTGTAAGCACGTGCTTAGTAATATCTACGCCAGATCGCATAGTTATTCAAGATTTTACCTTACCTACCGGCACATATCTAGTATGTTTTATGTAACTATATAGCTATCTTTCTGTTATATTCATTGTGTTTTTCGATGTTAGCGATAACGCTTTGCGTAACCATAGACACCTTTTAATCTAGTATGTATAGACAGCTCAATCCGAACAGGGATCCAGTTGCTCGAGCGGCCTTATTTTTGCTTTTTATTATAATGCATTTTTACTATTTTCTTGCCAGTACCTTAATATAAATACAAGAGATACAGATAAAATGAATAAGCCAAGTTTGAACCGACTATCCTTAAAAATGCATACTTCATAGAGTCGTCGTCAGTTTCGCGGACATGGAAACCACTTCAACGTATCGGATCGGCTACGCGTCGGCTTTTCCTGGTAACGATTCGTAGACAACTAATCATATAGCACTACCCATGATTAACTAGGCCTTTTTAAGAGGCTAGTGGAAAACGCCTGAAGACGATACATTTGTTCGGCTCTTCGTTGTCACATATATTTACGCGAATGATGTTCCTAATTGTAGAAAAATATTTCGTGGTCTCCCACCAACACAAGGTCCTCCGCTTCTCGGTTCTGAAAAGGTTCCATGCAGACACGGCACGAGTCAAAGTGGCTACTCGTTTATGGGTTTCGTCAATGAGATTGGCCTGATTCTCGTCATAAAACGAGATATCAACGATTGCACCGTTGCGCCTCCACCAGCAACTAGACGTTTCGAAGATTCTACACACGTTCTGTTTTACAATAGGCATAATTTTTAATGCATCTTTGGTCAGTTATAGCGTTTGCAGTATATATTTTGGTCATCGGGCAGATCTCCCCATCATTTAAATTGCGCTAGTTTTCCAACGCAAGCAGTGCTGTAACTTGCCTCATGTACAGAGGCACCTAGGCAGCAACTTAATCAGGACGTTGCTCCGCTGGAAAATGGGTGTATAGCACAAAGGGATGAACGTCCGCGTTCTCCAGTTCAACCCGCGACGGTCCGGTCTACCTGATACTTTTCATTCGTTCCTTACTCAGATAGGGACTATCCGTTTATAGTGACGTTTATGGCATTGAGTTTCCTCTTTTTGTGGCATGATATGGCATTGTTCCACATAGTTTCTTGGCGAAACTGCAAAGAGATACAAATGGAAAATATGTGTGGTAGGTGTTGGTACGATCGGGTGCATAGGCACTCCTGTTTTATAGCGTGTGTTTTATAGACATGAAGTTCTGCATAAAAGATAGCATCGCTCGTGCCAACCGACGTGACAGCATATTCAAAAGCCGCCTAATCATTTCTGTGTTATTTGCCCGTTCAAAGCAATGTATCGTGCGCATTGTGGATAACTGTTTTTTAATATAAGTTGGTAGTAACTGCTATTGGGGTCCCTCTTTGTTTCGAATTTTCCGTCCGGTGTCGCTGTTAGGCATTCTATCAGACAGACGGCTCCCGATACGAAGTGAAACATATGTTTCTGCTCAAATCTAAACCTAAACCATGACGTTATAAGCAGGCAAATACGTTATTCACGTAGCTGTCGCGGGACCACTCCACATATTCGTAGCATCATATGCGTTCTGTCAGCGTCTAGCTTTTTATTGCAATTGTAAGTAACCATTTGAACGATATTTTACAGGTTTTAGAGTAGAGTCTGATTTCAAAGTTTCCTTTCAGGCATGAGATTTATAGAAATAGGAAAGCTATATTTTGATAAAACAGATTAGATCTTTTATTCGTTTTACGCTTCGTTGCTTTCCTGCTTGTTCGGCTGGCGACGAGAGACCTCTGTGTACGAACTCGGACTTATCAAAGGTTTTGAATGACGCTAGACTTGCAGAGGTTCGGCTAACCCACGTATGAAGATCCCAAGATCGCAGTAATAATCTGCTATGATAGCAGCATCGGATCTCCAGGAGGAGAAACATTGCAACAACGATTTGCCGTCCGAGCGGTGGGAGATAAGAACCCGAAATGTTGACGGCGTCCCGCTTCTCCGAATAACTAAAACCGTGATTTTTAAAACAATTTTAGAGTAGAAGCATATCAAGACTAGAAATGTAGAGGCAAATATCTGAAGCGCTCTCAAAAAGAGCGATGAAGCAAACTAGTACAATCAGTCATTATGGATACCGTGTTTCATTAACCCGCTATGATCTGCGCGTGTTTTTCCTTTTTTATTCTAATCCCTAATTTTCCTTTGAAACATAATTAGGCGAACTGGATTTAAGGTGATCGGCTTACATAACACCAGGCGTTCAAAAAAGAGTGTGGCATTTTTACGAAGCGTTATATATGTTACACCTATTTTGCAGGGTATTGTGTATAGTATTCATTAGTGTACGTAGGAGCTTACGGCACAGAGACGCCGGAAACGTCTCGGCGATAGAAAGGCAGAAGCGTAAGATTGTGTCAGAGTCATAGAGAAAGCAAAAAACCTGCTCTAGGATGCAGAAAGATCGGACAGTTTCAATGAAAAGATACAATGTAAGCGGCATCAGCAGAGCAAGTAGCTACATTGATACGGAGAGCAGCAGATGGGAACAACAAAATAACATAAGCGACTAGATAATCATAGACTTCGCCCATGGATCTGTGCTGATCATGTTGTGCATGTGCGCACACGTCGGATCGGGCTATATTTTCGATCCGCCGTCGGCACGATTCGGGGAGAAAAGGAAGCATCAAGGCGCAAATATCAGTGATGAGCGTTCCATCATTTTCCAGAGTGAACTTTGTCGTAACTTTCATTACGGTGGAACCCTGTGTTGCTACTATTGATTGTACACTAGGGTATGCGGGGTGTGTGTGAATACGTTCTTTTATTGATTGATCAAGGCTGCACGGAGGTCCTCGACGTATCGGTGTTCGAGGTAAAAAAAAAAAAAAGAGATACGGTTGTACCGACTAAAAGAGCTAAAGAAGCGGAAATGCTTGTTCCTGTATGGCGAGCAGATAAGCGCAAGGTAGAGCATCTAAAACTAGATTTTCTTAGGACCTATTTAAGCAAAGCAAATATTTCAACGATTTTTGTTTGCATGCGCTAAAAATTTTCGATAATCATGTTTATTTAAAACAAGCACTTTTCACTGCGACTGCAAAATCACATATAAGTTAACCTTAAAATATTCGTTTTTATCCGCAAATAAAAATCATGCACCAAGCTGCTATTGGTAAAAATGTAAACCAGCTAACGTGGCGATCGAATACACTACATATCAATAAATTTTAGCCTGTCTAAATTTTCAAGCCAAAGGTCTCAAAAATACAAGGGCTCGAAACGGTCAATAAGCGCAATCAATGCCAGAAAGCACAGTTGATAATGGCTATCTTGCTTTTTAAGGCGGCTGTTTACTTTATGTATACAGTCGTTTGTCGGTGCATTAAAAATGACTTTTCAAGCCATCTCGATGAACTTTCATGCCCTTTAAATCTAAACTCTATTGAGGATGACCCTAGAGAAATTTTCCTCAGATTTTTCAAACGCCGTGTGAAGACTGGCAACAATAACGTAAGCCGTCAACTTCTCCCGAACTGCAATCGGACCTCGGCAGAACAGCTGGACTTCGTTCTGTCTCAATATATTGACTAGCAATAGTCGATCGTTACTACTACTGTTTCAAAAACGACGTACCGTACTTCACCATAATGAACTTATTGTTTTATTCCAGGTTTTTTTTTCCACCAGCAGGTATAGCACACGAGCGCATGCTCGCTACGGCAAATGGTTAATTAAAGCTCACGCAATTTTAAAACACCCTGTATAGTGGCAATATAATATGCAAGTATAATTCTAAAATCTAAAGTCCAATATTTGTTTCGGATCTGGTAACTCTTTCGAGATATATCCTTAATATTTATATTGCCTAATTGATAAATCAGGAACGATAATAGTAGAGATGTTCCCCACAATAGTACGATATTATGATAGAAACATCTTTTTCATAACTCAAAATTCTGCTTATCCACTTAACTGTAAATATTCGCCATACGAACTATATGAATTTGTTTTTCTTGTTTGATGATTACAGCCCCGCCGGCAAAGACGCAATGCATAAGCCCGTGGGGCTGTACCCCTGTCACAACCAGGGAGGTAACCAGTACTGGTTATTCTCGAAAAATGGCGAAATCAGACGGGATGAAGCATGTCTTGATTTTGCAGGGACGGATGTTATACTTTATCCGTGTCACGGCTCAAAAGGAAATCAATATTGGGTGTACCAATACGAGGTGCGTATCATACTGAGGGCATGCGCATGACTAACGTGTATTCCGACTGACCGTTTGCCATATTGATAAGCTAACTGAATTTTCCGTTATCCTAATGTAGTCTTGGCTTCTTTTGCGATCAAAGTATGTAGAGCCATGAAACGTTTCGAACGGATTCAGATTTATTTAGTTACTAGGAACCCTTCCATAAAAGATGTTCAAATATGGGCAGTTATTTCTTTGGATCAACATGAATAAAGCACCTACCGACAAATACCGCCACCGTTAGTCTCACTATTACCTACAACCTTTTGGGGGTATCATAGGGGTATCTTCTTATTTACACTTAGTGCAATTTTACAGTAGGGTTCGGTATTATTTGTTTTTCGCTCTTATCCGCTCTTGTTTCACGCTTACCCACGTGGGGTAGCTGGGAGACAGTATTCGATATGTCAAGTGCAGCATAGAAAATTGAATTTCCTTAAAACTAAGAAGAAAGGTTTGTTAGAACGTCGGCGCTACCAGCGTTTGCCATTGGCGCCTCAGGAATCCCATTTTCCGCGCAAAATCGGCCAAAAAAATTTGAACTCGAACCTTACCGGTCGTACAGATACTGCATTAAGTGATTTTCGCTCCCAGATTAAAATTACTGAACTCAATACCAAGAAAAATGGGCGAATTACAATTTTTCTAATAAACGAAATTTTTAACAGACCCACCATAAAGAGTGTCTCAGCTACCCCTGGAGTACACAAGAAGGCTCTTGTAGTTGAGCAAATATTGAATTTCTCCTTTAGATTTATCCAATACGAAGCGTTACGCAATGGAGGCTGTTCATGTGATGCCGTTGTTCGTTTTAATAAGGGATCTTCAAGGGCCCGTGTTCGAGCTATGCACATTTGTCACGCTTTTCATGCACCGACGGTGCCAAGCGTGTCTTCTCGCGAAGCACTGCTTCGACTTGACTAGAGCTACGACTCCCTTGCGGAACTCTGACAAAAGGAATAGACGCGGCAGCATATATCGTAGCGATGGTGAGCTAGTTGGCTGCTGGTTGTTTCTCTCGTGAAGGCTTTGTCATTGATAAGAAGTTGCTTACCCTATAGCATTATAAGACATTACTATTTAACAGCGCAGTGTCGTCATCGCCTTGTGCTCCTGCATAACATCCCCTATATGCCTTACTTCTGGTGCAGTCGATTTCAAGAACGTATGATTTATTTGTGTTAATTTTCCTTCCTGAATGACTTAGAAGCCGCATTGCATGCAGCTGTCCATTACGGTCACTACGTGCAGTGACGAACGAATATCAGGACCGTGTTTGGTAATGGAAAAGTTTAAACACCTGTAATATAAGTTAGTTTCTAACGACATCTCTGTAGCGTCAGAGTATGTGCGCAGAGGAACACCGTTCAACAACAATGTGACAGTTTAGCTGTCTATATATTATGTTTTATATGACCCGCTGGACGCGTAAACGAGAGATACTGTATTCCCTACTGCAAAATTTAATAAGTCTGTTTAACTCTTGACGCATTTTCCATTTACCTAATAATTTGTTGTAAGTTGAATTCATAATTTATAAAATCCTACCTATAGACCTATGATCTTTTTCTTGGCTAAGTCATCTGTTGTTTGTATATTTTAGTGAGTCAGTCATCTTTTCATTTACTATAAACGTTTTCATTCAAACAAAGTGTATCATTATGCATTTGTTCAGACTTGCAAATCAAAAAACTTTCGGACTTCAGTACTATAGACAATTTCGTATTTTCCTCCTTTTTCAGACAAATTTACTTCAACATGGAAGTAGTCGCAAATGCTTAGAAATGTCGCTCGCAAAGGACAAACTTTTGATGCGGTTTTGCGACGAGGACAACAACCGACAAAAATGGCGCTTCGGACACTTCAACAAAACAATTGCTAACCAAGAACCCAATGCCAATCAAAGCCCTTAGCGTTCCCGCTACTTTCCGTGCCATAGCCTTTTTCGTTTGCAAAGTACCATTATATGTCTTACTGATCCTCTAGATTCATTTCATCATTCAACCAAGCTGTCCGGAGAATTGTAATAGCAGGAGCTCAGGATACATCAACGACTGGTGTGAGATTTTCGAGATGACGCTACTAAGGGATGTAGCGTCGCCTGGAACCATTCCGAAGAATTACGTCTGAGTAGATCCTCACTGTCGCTCAGTTTCCCGTATCTCACGGATTTACGGCATTGACTATTGGTAACTAATGACACTGTCTAATAAATGAGCCACAGTTAGGATAGGTCCATGTACATGTGTATATAAAAGGTTAATAATAAAATTAATTTATGTAATATGAAAATTTGGCTACCTGCTAGATTTTATTAACTGCTACCACTCAATCAATAAGTAAAATCTATGTAGGTGGCACAGTTTATGCGGTTGTAATCAAAAGCCATTTTATATATATAATTTATATTTTTCGGTATAATTAGACCGCGTTTAATTTATTGAAACAGCATCTGACAATTTTCACCGGTACAGTAAAGTCACGCAAATAATCTTAGGCTTCACTTAGAAATAGGTAACTCAGTATTGACCGAAACTAACTAATAAATCATTTATACTGATCATTAGCGTAACCACTGGTTGTAAATGAAGTACTAGTACTTATTAAGGAAGATGATTTGCTTTGCATCAATTCAAAACGCAGTAAAACATTTGATGGTTGGCGTAGACCGTCCTGCAATAGGAGACCCTGCCAAACTCTTGCGTTCCCAAGCTAATATCTTCCATCAACATTTCGAAACCTTTAGTGGCTAACATTTCAAAGGATAACACATCAAAAGCACGAGATCGAACCAATGGGGTAGAACCCCCAATGCAAACTTTCCCCACTTAACCCCTGAAAGATATCCTGGCGTGTAAGAAGTGCGATGTGACGCACACATAGCCCGTGCGCAGTAGTTACGTTATATAAAATTGCCTTATGTATTAATCGGAGGATTTTTCCAAAAGTTTAAAAACACTTATTTAATTTCCGATTAACTAGTGGCTCCATTTAACATTGGCCTGATACTTTAATATCCTAGTCAATTTACCGGAGCTGTAAAACTGGACCTAGTTAGAGCTCCGTCAAACCTTCTTTTTAGGCAGAAGAAGCTTAAAAGCAAAAAGGTTTAAAGAAGTGTCACCTACTTCAAGACAGGATCGATAGTGTAAGTAGTAGAACATCATTGGGTAGTGTACATGTTTTGGCTACAAGTTAAGCATCGGAAAAATCGCCAACTCGTCTACACGTGCTGCACGGTGGTGTGAACTTTGCTTGAATTTTTGGCCCCTTTATGCGTCATTAACTTACAATGGCTGCCATTCTGGACTTTTAGCAGCTACATTTTACTGTCGTTGTAGCTTATTAAAATTATACTATCGTAGTCTAGTAGGATATCCCGTGTTCTGATTGAATCGAGGTGGGCAGATCAATCGCGTTGGTCTAGTAAACGGTAAATTCACTGATAAAGTACTCTCATGCTTGAAAGCAGCATTATATATCATTAAGTTCTAAGTTGTATTCAATAATACATGACGAGCTGCAAATAAAACGTGGGTGTGTGTACAGGCTAATTGCCTCTACAGAGTACTTGAAAAAACACTATATACCATTTATATGCACTAGGGAACACCAATGTTCACCTGGTATTGTCGTACTGCCTATGATCCGAGCTGAAGATACACTGAAATTAGCTGCAGACATAAGGATTTCTGTAGAGTCCGTCTATATTAGGAGGTATTTAGCATGATAAATACTATGGAAGATAAGTATCGAAAGTTTCTGAACTTGTGTGCTTTGTGGTTTACGGCGGCATTCGACGCGTTCGTTTATATAAGACACCAGCTGAACAGCCGGAGGAAATTTTCGATAAACATATGCGCGTCTTTGCTTTATTTGCGTATTTCATTTGAAATGAACGAGTTGACATCATAGAATGTTTAGATATTTAGACTCGCCGTTTGTTGGGGACTAAGCTTACTGCCAGGAACTTTTTGAGTTTATGCAATATTACAGTTGTTGATCAGGTAGATATATATGTAGGTGTGTTCTGGACAAAGCAAGAGGTTTCTCTCGGATCGAGAAATACTAGTATGGCACGGGCGGGACTCATGTTTATCTATAGGTAGCCACGTTTAACTACAGCGTAATGCGGAATATAGATTAGGCGACGATGCCTTGTTGTAAACGTTCCGTTTTTCTCCGCCCCAGAAGTAAGTTAACTAAGGTTGTCTGGCATTCAAGCAACTTCTAATCTCCAAGTTAATACCTCGCTTAAATCCGGCTGTTCAGGAGACATTTTACACTTTCAAGGCGACTTAAGGCAGGAATTATGAACCAGCTAGGTGAGGTATTCCTATTGGAGATCTATACCACGAAAAAAAGCGTGCGGCCATAACGCTACAGCAAAGAGTTCTGTTCTATGATGCCGCCTGTTCCTGGCGGCCGGCTAGTGCTAAAAGAGTCAACATAAGTTAACTTCGGAAAGTTGGGACTGTGAGGAAACCTATTGTACGCATATAACTGGTACCTGTTCCACTTCGCGGATGTTAGCCACTCGGGCTAGACTAAGTCGTGTTTATTATCAGCTTAATATTTTGGCTTGTCCGTTGTTTCTTATGTGAAAAAAGAAGATAAAGTGAACGAAAATTGAATTTCGTGCAAAGTTATAGGTTAGACCGCTTCTAATAAGGACGCGTAAAGGTGCTATTATTATGAAGATCTTGTTATAGCATCGTGTGTTGTCAATCATAGAATCAACTTAGTGAAACGGTTAATTAATAAAATTGGCTGTAAGATGATCTTTGCAAGGGCCGATGCCCTCTTTTCACTATTCCGGCATCGAAGAGTCATGGAATCATGAAGTAGAAAAATTCATTTGAGTGTTGAAGTCCTATTGGATTTCAACGAAGGCTAGGCAGACACGGCGATGGAGCAGGAATATCGGTTTGTTTTGGGCTCGAATAGTCAAAATGAGACAACCTTGGATTTCGTTACAAACGCGAATGTTCAAGGCGCGCACCTAGAAAAATTTTCGGAACATTTACCGAAGGAAGCATCGTTTAGTCTTTTTAAACGCTTTTTACAACGTCACGTAAGTTCGAACCGGGCTTAAATTCAGTGCCATTTCCGTGTTAAAACCCACAGCTTAGCGGCTTCGCATACTTCAGTTAGTGAACAATACACAGGAACGAGTTTTAAGAAATACGCGAGGTCGCTTGAAGAAATTGCGTCACGAAAAATCAGTTACTATCTATGAGTTATCTGGAAACATTTTATATGTCGTTTAAAACTATGGTGCAGCGCCTCATTATCCATAGTAACATCATCCTGCAGTTGTGAAGATTGTATCTGATAAATATTACACCACTATTGACTTTCGCTACTCAGTATTCAAGTTATATATGCTCTTTTACCCGGAAAAGAAACAACACCTATCTGGTGCTCAAAACTGGTACAAAAGAAACTATCTAGGCAGAAAAGGCCAGCCTGATTATCAGCATGAAATTGTGATGTCAAACGCAATTTACAAAAAAAAAAAATGAGAATGGAAGAAATATACCTAAGTTTCAACCCAACCTAATGAATTCTTCATGAAGAATCGCCAATTATATTCACTGTGATACATTTTTCTTACCCGAAAATTGATATTCCTGCAATATAAACATTAGCATTTATAAGACCGTCTACAAGAAGCTATACGCGCGAAAGTGAGATTCAGACGCATTTGTTTATGTGTTTCATGTTTGTGGATCAGGGTCAAAGACGAACTGTCAATTAAGCTCGCATGATGACCCTATACGTCTTAAACGTCTACTGTTAGGTAAACAGGATGATGAAAATGGCATTGTATAGTTATTGTTGTAGAGACAACTGAATCAACCGATGGAGTCCTTACTAAGTATTCACTAGTGAAGTCAAAAAACACAAACTACAGAACAGGTATCTGAGTGCAAAGGAGCCTTTATAGGTTGAACCCCGCCTGATACCTTAATCTTCATATGCTACAGAACTAAAAAGGAAACATATCCGTCGTCGTTTCTGACTTTACGAGAAAAAGCAGATTGGGCTGGGGAACTACCCAGGAAATGATGTTCGATACCGATTGCGAGTGTAAGGACGACCACTACAAGAGGACGGCACGCCGCCTGTTTGAAACAGTTCAATCTTCAGGTTTTTGGAAGCAGGCCTTGACGACAGATATCTCTTGGGAACAGATTGTCTGACGGGAACGAGTAAATTAGATTCCACAAGAGATATTCATCATTGAGGTGCCTCGAATACCCGCCGCTAACTTCGATAGCATTTGCTTATTGGCATATTGTTAGTGATTCGTATATGTTTATGAAGCTTTTCGGCGATGGATCATATGCAACGTGGAAATCTCTTATCCTGATTTATTAGAGCACTGGCCGCGGTCATCACTACGCTATAAATATATCCAGAACTTAAATTGGAAAGGCAACTATACGAAACAGATTTAGCTTCTGGAGGCCTTGCTGCACAAAACATGCACAATTCAGGTAAACATGTGGCGTAATAGTTTGTGTTTGAGTTGGTCATGCACAGATTGATCCTGAACGGTTTGCTTGATATGCTAACGTAAACAACAACGAAAACACTGCCCTATTGTTCAACAACAGTCTGATCACCTTGATGTTAAAACTATACAGTTATTTCTATGATTTAGCCAGCAGAGCACCTAGCTGATCGGGGCTCCGTGTTCTGTCGCACGTTATATTATATAAATAAAATTTATTGGAAGATGTCAGTGTTATGTATAGGAAATGTTAGAACCTTAGCACTTTCGAACCGATCTTTGTAGTAAATGATTCATTGGCCTTGTATGCACCTCGTACTCTGCTCAAGGTTGGCGTTTTAGACAAAAACATGCCAAGTTCGAAAAAACCCAAACACATGATCTTCAGGTGGGTGACAGGGCATGCAAAGATCACATCTCTAATCGACATGTTCAATGATTAATTTATGTATCGGTGCAACGCAGTTGCAAAAGTGTCATCAGTGGAGCTTCCGACTGCCCTGAAGATCAGCTGCGACAGAGAAACTATCACATACAACTAACAGTCACATAAAACGCATATAAAATGAAAATTGAAGATTTCCTTGGCTAAAAAGTATTTTGCTTGAACGTATATGTATATATGTATGGAACTGATTATTTGTAGCTTACTGTTAAATAGAATCTATAATTATACAGCTTGATTCACTAATCGCGATGAAAAATGCCGAAATTCTACTTCTATTTTTTTAAATTTAAGAGTTCATCAGTCTCTTGGATTCAACCAAAATTAATTTCGATCGTTTATAGTCTGCTTGTCCTATACGCAACGTTTGACAGTTGCCGTCATAATTTGTAAGTGTATTCGATACGGGAAATGATAGGCTGTATCTTCTTCTGGAAGGCTAAATGATTTCGCGTTTTGGCTGGTTACTCCCAGGTAATGCCTACGCCGTTTTCAAATGTTATTAGTACCATGAATCCTTGATCCATACTTTTTTTTTTACTTACGAATGTGCGCTCCCGTGCAACCGATTCGACAGTGAAGTAATTTTAATTGCCGGATCAATTTTTGCAGCGTCCCTTCATATCGAGACTCTACCACAGGCAACTTTCTCCTTCGTTTATAATGTTGAGACCCACTTTCTTATTAAACAGATCTACAAAGGGCTCTTCGAATTTGTGAATGTATATGATATAATAAACAAGGGAAGCTGGTGCCCTTTTTCCTGTAGATAGGTCGCCATGACACTGACAAGTGAGCTAGAGGAGTGTGCCTTGTATGAACGGAAGAACCTTTCAGTTTACGACTGATCCCAACACACACCAATAACTCCTACGCGTGCTTCATGCTTATGCTTTCTTCCTAATAATATCGTATATGAACCTGCAGCAGCAATACAATGAGGAGCAGAGTATCTTACGTTACGCTGATAAGTCAAGACAGCTCGCGGTAGTTAAGCGGCTTGTTTCCTTGAGGCAATGGACTCGTCTTAGGAATAAAATTCGGCGGGCTGAAGCTCTAATGCTATCCCGGTCTACGTTGTGTCCTAAGGAAGAATGGAAGTAAGTTCTCAAGACGTCATGACCTTCAGGTGCATCTCCCCAAGCATTCATTACAATCTGCGGAAGCAGCGAACAATAATGGAACCAAGGCTGTATACTGCTGCAGATGTAATAATATTAGAGCAATAATAACCACAAAGTTACGAAAACGTATATATTTAAACATTTCCTCTAATTCTACCGTGTCAAAGATTTCTGGTCTGGGTTTATAAAGGTTAAATATAGGAAATACAGCTGCGGTGCATCTTAAGCCGTAACTAAGCAACCATACGACACGCGATTGCACCATAGAAAAAAAATTGTCGAGAACCATTGTGTCATAGCTGTACAGCATGAGGGGTGATGTTTGTTAAAGTTACATCAATGACACTATTCCTTCAGTCGATGCGGTTCAATTTGTGTGTTAATGGACTGGGTTCTACAAATGTAGACCTTAGAAAAAGAAGAGTTACTTACACTCAAAGATAAGATGCACACGATCATTTGAAACACTTTGAACTGCGTGCCGTACATACATATATATATATATATATGTATATTTATGCAATGTCCTTGAGTGCCTAACCAGCAGCGGTAAAATGCAACAGCTGGCTTTTTAACTTTAATTTCATAGCACAGTGGCCAGGTCGAGTGTGCATCACAGAGCAAACAGCAAGCTACAGCAGAAAATTGCATGAAGGGCAACTGGGTTGTATCCAGGGGTGTGAGCAGCGGGAAAGACGATCCTAAAAGGAGCACTAAAGATCGGTTTGGTTATAACAGTTTTGTCGTCGTATCAGCGAAGCTTCTGAAGAGGATTCGTTTTTGTATGACGTCGAACTTATCCACAAAAGTTAAAAGAAAGTCAACTTGGCGATTTGATGAACGACTTAGCCTACTCTAGTTTCGCTATTTCCATGACATATCGATGACAGTGTATGAACGTTTTCTAATTCGCTTATTAGATCACTCATTGTTTAACGACTTCTATTGAGAAAAGTAGTTGAATTGTTTGATTGTCTGGATAAATTATAATCAAAGACTAATCGTGTATTTATATTTTAGAGCTGATATATACTTAAAGGGTTGATAACGGAGTCGCTTGCGCCACCAGCCGACGGACATGAATCTTAGATAAGCGTGGCCCATTTCGTCTATAAGATTAGTCTATCAAAGTACACCATATGGTATATTGTCTGACTTCTCCAATCAGTGTCTTAATTGCCACTGGGAGCTTTCTTCAATACCGGTAAGCGCGTTTATGTCCAACATATTATACTGCATATTGGAGACTGTTTTCTGGGCAGGCACTTATATCATAGTTGTCCGGTGCGAGATATCTCTAAGACACCATAGTAAATTTGATCAGGGTACTTTATGTAACCTATGTTGCACGACACGTGGGCAATATTACAAGGTTTAAATTTAAATAGCACGGTGTATATGGAGAGCGGCAGTTCTTGGCCACCGGAGTCTTGGCCTCTCTTGCTGAGACACTTCGCAGTCTCTATTAGCGGCTTGAGTGAAAAGTTCCAGTCAAAGGTATTTGAGGAGTTAACAATGATAAACTGCATCTAAACACTTTTCTTCTAAAAGCGCTATATTAAAAGATAACTTCTTGTCTAATACAACTTACATTCAGTTTAGCTATATTGAGACAAACCTGTCACGATGCAACATCGCGTAACTCTTCGCTCTGCCTCGCCAAAGGCTGTTATATACCTGCTTAAACGAATTGTACTTTTTTCCGGTTAGCAGTTCCCTACACTATATTTAGCCATTGTGTAGTTTTCTTCTTACATTGTCCTTTGAAGGTTACTCTCAAAGCTGGATTTAGGTTATCACGATACATCCAGGGGTCTAAAAAGGAGAAACGTACTCCGGTGTTTATTTGTATTTACACAAACCCAACGCTGGCCGCATAGTTTCCAATCGAATTACCGTAGAAGCTGTTGAAAGACCTCTGGTGATCTGAACAGGGTGGGGCATTACGTTTGGATTAAGCCAAGTTTAGAGTTTTGTGCCATGAGAGTAATCACGATTATAACGAGACGCAGGACGATGTTAGCTAAGTATTGTAAATGAAGCTTAAAAATCGATTTTCAGACGGAAAACGTTTTTCTGCGCTTCATGCGCGTATTTGTTGATTAGAAGTGATTCTCAATATATCTATGAAGTGTCTAGTCTATATGTGTTGTGGTCCAACTATACTCCGTACGCTATATAGAAAAACCTCGAGTCTGCTGTAATGTTATTTCGTTTCAAAATGGCGCACCAGAGTCTTTTTAAAAAATGCATATCAAGACGAGTACATGCGCCTCTAGGTTATGAGAGCTGATAACGATGAACTGCTATAAGCAGAGTTGCCATACGCGTTTAATGAACGTTCAAAAAAAGGTAACGGAAAAGTTACCATTACTGTAGGCCCTTCCAGGTTTATCCATACCTTTTCTTCCATATTCGATGCGGCCTGCAATGTAGTAGATCATTGGTGAATTTGAAAAACCTATCAAACTTAGATAGCGACGGGCCTAAGAAGATTTTGCGACGTTTTCTCACATATGTTATTTTTGGATGATTTCTGGAGATGGAAATGTGGACCGACTGGAAGACGGGTCTACTGTTTGGGACTAAGAGTTACCACGACGATCTAGCCATAAAGGTTTCGTTTATAGCAACAGCCGCTTCATCTATTTGGACAGAAGTGAAAAGCTTTTGTAAACAGCAGTAGAAAATATCTCCGAGGAGACTGACAGGGTTTTCTTTTTGATCATTCAAGTTAGGGTAACTGTGTACAAGCCAAAAATTATATATGGAGATACTGCTTAATCGAACTCAAGTTAAGGGTTTTAAAAACCAAATTGAACCAAAATTTCAAAGGTATTTTGCTTCTCGTCTCATCTTGTGATAAAATTTTTTTAAAAAAAAATTAAGTACAATTTGTCGTTCCGATAGAGAAATCCCAGCTCGATTTTTCCTTTATTCTACAATTTGTCTTCAGAGCTTTATGGACTTGGGGTCGATTAGAGAATAATTATTAAACCCATTTTACAACTGTTTAAGGAATAGTGTTCTCGTAAAGGGACTTTATGTGCAAAAAAAAATATAATTTTTCGAAGGCGCCATATCATTCTTTCTGCATGATGACTTGGACCATTTGTGTTTTTCGTTCGGTTTAAGTTTAGATAGTTCTGGTGAGTGTCCTTGATCCTGGTTTCAGACTCGGAACTAAAAGCTGCTGGATAGACTACCGAGGTCACTGCCATACGGTATAGCGTACTTGACGATTTGGCAGTGCATTTCTAAAGCGAACAAATTATTACACTGACACATTGCTTCAGAATTTATGCTGTATAATATCTAAAATGTCGTTGTATAAATTTGTCATTTTTGCTCAGTCAGCGAATTTTACCTTATTTCTAAAATATTGAGCTACTTCTAAGCCCTGAATCGTCAAGTATATTCTCAGTTATCTCTTTTGCATGAGTAATTCTCTGACGATTGCTATGTACCAATTCAAAGTAAGTTACTGTTGCCACTAAAACTAAAAAGTAACCATTTTTTCCATTTAACCAAATTAACAATTTTAGATGGAACTTGAAGAACATTATAAGATATAAGTTCAACCGATAACAACGTAAGTAACAACTGGTTACTTGATAGGAATCCGTTTAAAAAGCGTCTGAAAACCAGTATTTGGACAATGGTGGGAAACGATCGAAACGTATTTAAGAAAAAACCAAAGAACGATCCGTAGAAATTGAGCAAGAAGTGCCATATTCAGAAATAGAACGATAAAGGGATGTGCCCGAAAAACGGTCTGAGTCATTTTTGATAAAAAAAAAAAAATAACGTCGTCGGAAATTAATTTGTAGCCTATTTTTTTTACAGATTTATCATGTTTCTACTACATGTCATTATTTATTTAAGAAAAAAAGCAAAATGACTGGTTTTAGTATAAAAGAAACTCGGTAAAAGACTAAAGATACGCTATTTATGCCCTGCGTTTAACTTCTTCATGTGGTTTGACGCTTATAGCGTTTATTTAAATTACTATTTCTATTTGCTTTTATAGCTATAGAGTAATATTTTCTTTCTTCCGAAAACTGTACTTTCTCTTAAGATATTAATACTTTATTTTTTATTTTATATTATATAAAGAATTTAGTATAAAGCTTAGTATTATCAGATAAATACTGGATATTGCTTGGATCTTTCAAGTTACCGATCTGTGCGAACAACTTCCGAACTAATACTTAAAATAATCAATATAATATATTATCCTTAATCATTTATAGTATGTGGTTACAAATATTTTAATCCAGAGAATGATTATTCTATTTGTACAATTTTTAGATAGAAAATATGATATATAGAAAATATTTGTTTAAATTTAATGCCAATATTAAAATATCCTAAATATTTTTAATGAAAATACAAAAAAATGATTAGAATTGTATAATTACTTATTTTATATAGAAAAATATAAATATTTATTTGAATATTTAAAAAATATAAACATTTAACTAACTTATAATTTTATTCAGTTCCTAATTCTTATCAGAACCTCTATTTTAACTATTTTTATTTGTTTTTTGCTATAATGATCAGTTGGTATGGTATAACAGCTGTTTGAGTAAATGCAAACGAAATCGGATCTATTCTTTTTCGCTTACCTGAATTTTATTTCTCTAGCCATGTTGAAGTTCCCCTTTTGCAAACCCAGTCTGACCCATTTAATTGCATGCGAACGTTCGAGCAGCCGTTGGGGCGGTTCAGACAATCATTTACAAATTCTAATTCAATGCTGTGTGCCTGGCGACCTATTCTACATATAGTCCCTGTTGTGTGCTGTGTCCATATAAGCTCACCAACCATCAATATGCACATACTGAAGCATCGACACGCGGGTATTTTTAGTAGATTAGAGATAATTTAGATGAATTTGACAAAACAAAGGTTTATCATTTTATGTAGCAGTGCCGAACACACATATATATATATATATATGGGTAAATTGTGCGTTATTACGACTATGCCGAAACTAGGACCAAAGGGCTTTTCGTCGTAGAAAAACGCCTTCGGCCACAGTAGAATTTCATAGCTTTTTCTTTTATAAATACCTATTTTGTTTAATATGGAATACTTGAGCATATTTCCTATTTGGTTCATGAATAGGAACAATACGTACCGTATTTTGTGTACAAATACTAGGTAATCAATTATTTGGAAATACTTTTCATCTAACTACATCTCTCGATAAAAAAAATGTAATACATATGAGAAATATAATGCGTCTCTTTTTACTTGCAAAGAGTACATCATATCATATATAGATACATCCGCTCACCTTCCTATCATAATATTAGCGTTGGCGTAACTGTCAGCCATGAGAGTCCTCGATAAAATTTGTTCTTTTATATCTAGTTTCACTGCTAAATATAACCTTCCTAGTTTCCTATGGAAGCACGAACTTATCCTAACCGAAAGTATGTTCGTCATGAACTTCTTGAGCAAAAACAATATAAACAGTCAAGTTTACTCTTACCTTGTGGCATGACTATGTTGTAGCAAGTATCTGGTTTCGAGGTCGTCAACCGCTAGCGCTAAGCGGCCTTATTTTCAACGTAGAATGAATTCTATTCATAGTATCATACACAAACCTACACAAACCCATTATATAGTTATGTAGGGCTTGCCAGAACAGGGGACAATTCTGCAGTGCTGGGCTGACTCATCCAAGTCCTAATAGTGTGGCCGGCGCAGCATTTTTACATAAAAATATATTGTATCATAAGAAACATTTTGCAGGTGCTGAAACGCTTTGTTCTCTGGTGTACTTAGCAGTGATGTATGCTAGCTAGTGGAAAGTACTATACTGATGATAAATAACATACAAGATATTGTACGACTATTTACTGTTAATCTCCTAAAATTTCTAATAGAGGCTTCCAACCAATTAATACCTGGTCACCGTGCGTTGTCATGGGTAAAACGTTTAACTTTGCTTTCTTGAAACCATGGAGATATGCTGTTCGCTCTTCGTTGATGACACTCCTGGGAGTCACTTGGAAAGAAGAGATGATATCTGAACGTATAGCTCGTGCGTGTCCCCTTTCTCTGAGAACTTGATTTCGTCATGGCGGCTTGTCAGAGTTGGTACTCTCCTTGCCTAGATGACCGACCAGGACTGATTTTATGTGCTGAGACGATCTTCTTCGATAAAACGTCGGCCGACGCGACACAAGGGTTTCTTTTTGATATATATACGCGTACGCAAGTTTAGATATAGCTAGTCTCTGGCCCCAACAGTGGCCACAACGGAAACTAGTACCTGGGAGCTTTGTTTCGTAAGACGCACGTGACAGAGAGTCGCTAGCTTGTGATTTCTTCCTGTTATTATCCGTTGATAGAAACTTTCTTCTTTCTTTTCAAATCGCCTTTGTGTCAGGAGCATATCGAGCTGGCACAGTTATTTGTTCTTAAAGACGTCGACAAAAATTGTTCAACCTCACAAATGACGTGGTTCTTATAGTACTGATCTTCTTATAGCACTTATTGAAGAGTAAGCGGAACTGTTGTTTCGTCTCGTCTTCACGACACACGTGTATATGGATCAAAATAGGTACGACTACTAGTATAACATGTAAAAGAAGCGAATTCTATATCAGGGATTATTATATTGCTATTGCTACAATATATACTATATGGCTTAGATCAGGGATTTTGCGCACGTATTGGACTGTTGCTAGCAAATCTGGCAAATTTCGAAACTGAACAAGTTTGTGAACTACGTATTAATCAGCAATTTGCAGACTGAACCTAAGTGGTGAATACCCTGTCTCTTAAAAAGTTAAAAGTGCAAACTGGTTTAACTTATTCAAGGAGAAAAACGTTTCAAAAAAATATAGTTAAGTATCAAAAGTCAACACTTAATGATTAAATGATCTTTTTCCTCGAAACCACTGCAAAAATTAATCGAAGTTTAATAAACACATTAGGTCAGGAAGCCTTAACGAAAAATACAGTACGTAAATAAATTGGAGCGCAAGACTCCAGTGAAGAGGTGTTCGGGGCCGAAGGACCAGACGTATTGCTGCAATTGAGCAGGCTTTCTACAATACCAGAGCCTGAAGTAAAGGCTTCGTCGGCCGAAATGGGAATGACACATGAAATGTGTTAGAGAAACTTAACCCAAATGGTTTACTCTCTACCATTAACCGTAACCGAGAATAGTGTAGTGTTACACAGGTTCGGACGTAAGGTGATGGTATCATCTCCAATAGACATCATGGACGTCAGCTATTAGTCGAAAATCAAACAACGAATTCCTATGGTGCGTCGGCACGGTAATTGCAAGCACGCAGTGTAAGTACTTGATGACAACGTCAGACCTTATCGTCATACCTCAGTTAATTACTATATTGAGAAAAAAATGTCCTCTTTTGATTCAAGTCCCTGTAAATACGGGACTTTCCATATTCTAGAAAAAGACAAGCGCATCCGGCAATCAATTTTTTTCCCGAAAAGCCGTAGATAGAGGAATCACATATAAGAACGCGAATGGTAGGTATATAGCTGCCCAGAAGCTGTTGAAGCGCAAGGACATTAATCATCATTCTATCCCAACTAGTTCAAAAGTTGTTCCAAGTCCGCTGGATTTCCTTGTAACAGCCTGGTATTATAATGCAAAAATTTATGAGTTTAAGGTAAAGTTACATTTTGGGTTGGCCGCGATTCGAATGAACTGGGTATCACTCGTATTTTTACCATTGATGTTCTAAACGGGAAATGAGTGAAGCCACACGCGAAGAGGTATAGGACTTCATAAGCGTAGTCGGTATAAAACAACACGCTATACGATTTGCACAAAGCATTCTAATATTTTTATTCTTGTTCAATGAAAAACATTACAGGATACATTTTGTTCAAATGTAGATAATACCTTTTGTTTATTGACTGCACTGTGATCTGAAAAGCTCTACTAAAAGTAAAATACGCTTCGGTCCTTCAATGTCCTGTTATTTTAGTCGTCCTTGACTTTTACGCCTACAACGGGTCTTCGGAGATGGAGTAGCGATGAAGTGATCTTATTACGGCAGTAAGTGTAGTTCTACAACGTCGATTTCTACATGTAAAACATAAATATGAGCCGCTCACGCCTAAATTAGCCAGGTCTATGGTAAATGACACCGTATTGGCCTGTAGTAATTTCTATTTTATTCTCAGTTATGTTGACATAGCTTATTGTGGGAATGAGGCATGGGACTCAGCCTACTATCTCGCATAGATAAGCCAATAGACGGCACACTATCGCTGTTGAATCTTGGCTCGAAGAATGCTTTTGACATGTCTGGCTGCAGATAGAACTTCTTGAGATAAGAGGAACACTCCGACTTATTATGTGCTATACTTGCAAATCCAGTATTGCAGAAAAGGTTAGAAAAAAATAAATAAATAGGTAAATAGAACGATACATAGAATAATAAGTGCTTATAATACGCGTTGAAAAGTCATGCGCGTAAAAATAACTAAAACCTAAGATGCCTGTAAAAATGATTGTCGTTAGTATTCTATGTATGGAGGCCAAAACGATATGGACATTTTAGTTATCATCTTTGACAGTGTAGTAATTTAGCCGTAAAACTTTAATTAAATAATTCTCCTTGTATTATAATAGTCCCAGCGTACCCTGCCTTTTCTCTGGTGGCGCGTAAAAGCGTTTGCCCTGCTCAGTACGGGCAAGAAGAAGGGTATTCTATCTTATAAAATAGCGACGCACAGGAGGACACGATGGCTATACTATGACGACTCGCGTACATCGAGTTCAAGCAACACATCAGTGATCAAACATCCATTTTTAAGAACTTTCTCATAAAGGGCTAGAAAAACTTACGAACAAATGTGCAGGATTGAATTATTAAAGCTTTGTGCAAAGCTTATGGGGGCGCGTTTTCGAGTTATCTAAGTATGTGTCCAGTAGACTAGACTACAAATGACTGAAGATTGCATAAATTCGTGTAAATTTGTTTGTTCTATATTGTAAACAGCGTTTTATCTACACACACACGTACAATCAAACTATGTTCAGAAGAACTGCAAACGTTAAGCTTGCTTCTAGAAAAAAGTTGACCGACATAGGTTGCCAGTGGAATATCACGTTTATAACGCTGCATGCGGATGAAGACCCATATTTTTCGTTGGAGTCGACTAGATTTATTGCCGATAAAACTAGTCGAACCCGCGCGTGTTGTGATGGTAAAAGTGACCGAAAATGGTAAAAAGCATTTGTTGGTATAGGTTTTAAAAATTTGTGATTTGTTAAAATGAGAGGAATATAGGCAGGGGCTTAGATGGAAATTTAGTATACAACACAACTAAAATAAACGATGAGAATAGTAATATAAAAGTTGCACATTACCCTCGTATCACTCTCCTCTACTTATATATTTGTATATAATTAGTGTAAGTGGATAAGGATAAATGAGCTTCTGATACGATAATACTAACTTACGTACAAGTTCGGTCCGTCGAATTCCACCCGTTTATCCCAAATAACAACTCAGTCGGTTCGTTTGCATTATATGCGGGGTTGCAGAAGCTAGACAGTTTTCAGTGTCGCCCGAAGTCCTATGTGTTCTTAAATTTTCTTTCTTTAAAGGTTCTTAAAATTGACCGAGACAAAAGCTAGCAGGTACTACTTACAGGCTGTTTTTAACATACACTTTAAAATCACCTCCTGACGTATCCTCAAAGACTTCTAGAGATATTGCTGGATTTATATGGGGTTCCTTCAACGTTCAAAAAAACGGCAGTTTCTCTAAGCATAAAGCTTTTTTAATTGTTCCTTTCAAATCCTTCGTCATCTAACTACCTTGCTCAATCTTACGAAAATCAAATTCGAAAAATATTTTTATGTGAAATTTCAAAACTTTGAGCCAGTTCAGCAAAAGCAAACATGTACCAAACGGTGTCAAGTACTGGCTTCATGTAGAAATTAACTTAAGTACCGACATAAATGAGCAGTTCTATTGTATATTTAAGCTATTTTGTAGCTTTTTTATACAGCACATTTATTATTACATAGCCGACATTAATCGATTTGACCATAAATACTTCTTGCCGATCTGCTATCAGACGGTCACTCAGGTGGTCTGTAATATTTTGTTGTTTCCTGTGCATTAAATAGGCTCTCCGTCTTTATTACTTAGTATTCGTTCTCTACTGTCTTCCTCTCTCTTTCTGAACATAAATATATAGACGGTGTTGTCTAATCCGATGATTTGCCTCAAGCAATCAGCCCTTATTTTTATCGAATTTTCATGAATAAAAAAAACATTGGAAATCAAATTAAATATAATTTTGAAGATTGTTTACGCTCACACAAAATTCGATTTCGTTGAATGCTATCTCTCAAGTAAAGCTTTTACAAGAAGAACTAAAATCACAATGAACCCTTACCCGGCTTTGGACGACGATTCGTATGATAGAAGACTGGGGTATACACCGCAGATGAACAGAATATTGTACCTTGTCTTGACAATGAATACATGCTATATATATATCCATGTCGAGAAAGGCCGATTTAGCAGACCATGACAAGATTTACCTCGTATTCAAAATGTATAAAACACTATCGCAAGCGGTTCAAAGCCATGAAGTAGCGTAGTAATTACAATGGCAACGTTTGTATTTCTGCCCAATGAATCATTGGTTATCAGCTCTGCACGCCTGCCAAGTGCACAACGATTGCTCCTGAACGGCCACAGACTACACGTAATGATCCGCAGCAACAAATGGCTAGTTTTGCAAAAGGCCTTTACGTCTAGTATATTTAGTTTTATGATATATGTAGCGATATTTCTAAATCGGAGTCGTCACAGGCCAGTGAATAGACTAAACCTGCTGGACAAACCTAATGTACGTGTTTAAGGTTCTAGGACTTTGCTCTCCTTCTCTCGGGATCCTTAGTTTATGAGTGTTTGGCACAGCGCTAACGTGTGATACAGGGACGGCAGATTTATGTTAGGTGTAGCTCTTTGAAGAGGTGTCCTATTTAGAACAAGACAGCCCGGATTACGGAGCAATGACCTCCTGCGTGCATCTCATTCAATTCAATGGTCGTTTGCGTTCGCTGATCTTTTCGGCATAACTATTAGCCCGCTCGAGAAATCAACTGTTGCCTATTGTTTATCGCACGAAATGTAGGCCTGTGGGCTGGCAGGCAACAAAATGGTTTCTGCTCTTAATGGTCGATATATGAACATTATGAGCTGAGCAAGTCGTTTTCAAGCAGGAAGTTTTGTTTGTTTTCTATAGAACGATTAATGAAAAGTCTCCGATATACGAGAAAAGACTTAATATTGTATGTTCGATAACAAAGGAGAATATTGATCAATGCTATAGATACGCTGCCAGTTTACCAGTTTATTTAGCTCAGTTCCCCAAAGCTACAAAAAAAAGTTCGTCTCAAATTAGAAGTTCTCAAATCTAGTCCGGCAACCTAGATAGGGAATACGGTTATTAATTATGTTGATGCTTACAATAATATGGACTATTATCATTTATCGTTCGGTTTGTATATCACAGTGAGCCGGTGTATTCAAGAAAAATAGATGCCTTACGTGATTCCACGGGAAATGTTTGGTCTTTTTTAACGGAAGAAAAAGACTCTTGGATAGTCTTCATAGCGTCTTCAAGTCATTATTATCATTATACAATGCTCATATTTATACGAGCATGTTACAGTGAGATTGATACAACATCAGTATTATCATAAGCGTAAAGTTTAATCTGATTATATATTACGTATTACTTACACAGTACACTGATGAGAACTAGCATATATCGCGAAAGATGGCGATTCAGCGAACAGAAAGCTCGAGAATGCGTACGTCGAATAACAAAGTTTGCTACCCGAATTATAATTCTCAGTTGACGGAAAGTCCTCCTGCCCTGCGTAAGGTGAACACTGATACCTACAAGCTGGCCTTATTGAACTTATAAAACACATACACGTGTGCATGTATTTACTTGTATATACAGCCATGTGAAGTAGCAGCTTTAGATTTGTGTTTAGATCGCTTTTTCGATCCATTCAATGATCCATCATTCCAATGATTGACTATATCTTACCAGTCTCGACTATAGACCGCACTGATGGTGTTCCCACCGTGTGCGGCTCAGCACACTCCCGGCGAGAGCAACGACGGTGTGTCGGCGATCAGAGAGAGACGCTGTTGTATCGAAAGGACAAGGGTGACAGAAAACAATAGTGGAACATTAGCAGAGCCGGCCTTTAGCAACATAGTCGGTCAGGGGCTCCGCCATTACAGCCGTAGCTGTGAAACAATGCGTGACTTCGGGATGTTTGCGCCTTATTGATGCTGCGTTGTACTGTAGGGTGCGATACTGTTCGTTGCTCCTACGGCGTAGCCACTGCTGGGGTTCTCCTTGTTTTTTGTAAGACGTTCTATTGGGCCCGGTTGAGCGGGCACGCCTTGTCTTGCAGGACATCCAGCAGGCCAAATGTGGTGACAACTATGCTTCTACTGAAAATGGCCGAACGGCAAAGTGTGTTATCGTCTGCCATGATAAAGTTAACTGTATGTCGTAGCTTAATGTTGTACTCCCGTCGTCTCTTCATCGCCGCAAACTCCATTAGTTGGGGAGAGGAAAATAAGGTTTAGACTTTTTTTTTTCGTTTCATCGCTGCAGAGAACGCAAAAAGAGGCGAATCCGTTCGAAAAAACAGTTAGGACGGATGAAGCGCGCGCCTGTTGCTGGAGCTGACTGTAGCTATCTCGATAGAAATACAACAAAACTGTTATAGCATAAGTACACGAAAAATCTACTTTGTATGACCTACCTAGGAAAAAACTATTTTCAGTCGGACAGTATGAATCTCATACCGGATGCAGAAAATCGTAGAGGTCCAAATTCGAGGGAATTTGCGAATGGAAGAAGTTACTCGCCGGTCGCATACGGGTCTTCTACTCTGTCGTTGGTTCGTTTTAGGGAGGTCATTGCTAAATGATTATCTCAATGCTTAGTACAAATAGAGGCAGTCCAGTTTTGTTTCTGACCAAATACTATTAAGTATTATTTTTTTCCCTTAGCCATGTCCTTCGCAGCGCATAGCCTTACGGCCACTACTCCGCGCGATATAGCAAGTATGCTCTTCCTATATTATGTATATAACGCGAATTTGGAAGCAAATTTACCAATTATTAAGACATACTGATAGATGCCCTGTAGTTTCTTGCAGCCTTATAGTGACTTCGAAGTATGTGGCCAGAACCTATCACTAATCTTCGTACTAGCTCAATATCTAAGACCACTATTATGTCTGATGTTCTATTGTTGTTTAGGGACAGATCTGCTTCGAACTGCCGGGTGTAAGTCGGCAGGTTTGTTGTGAAAAGATATGTAGCATCGTAAAATGTCTCCCTAGATTCAATATGTATATTAGGATGTATGTGCCGCTAGTAAACGAAATTTCGCTGTCGAATCACCTCATTAATGTTACTATTTTTAATAAATTAGTATATTTTAATATATGACGCATC
Source organism: Varroa destructor (assembly GCF_002443255.2). Taxonomy (NCBI): domain Eukaryota; kingdom Metazoa; phylum Arthropoda; class Arachnida; order Mesostigmata; family Varroidae; genus Varroa; species Varroa destructor. Next base: position 44,726,648 of record NW_019211454.1, on the reverse strand, counting down.
TTTACATTATTATGATATCATTAAGCATTGTTCTAAGCATCTAAGCATCTTCTAGGAACATGTGAGTGAAAACTGGTTGAGTCTACTCTATGAGTAATTAATTAATACGAAAAAACAGTTTCAAAAATCAAGGCCCAATAGCCATGTTCCTGTTACTCAAAAGTTATGCCGCTGTGAAAATTTATCAAAGATTGGAGTAGTGGAGACCAGCGAAAAGGTAACCAGATGTCGGTACCTGAAGGACAATGATGAATTGCCATCATCAAACAGTAGAGGCTAGGGCGTAAAAGCTTTGTAGTCTAGAACTGGGATTTCTCATGTGACATGTTACAGAGTTATCACCCGAATATTGAAAATGCGGAAAGTGGGTAAGAAATGGGAATTGACGTGGGAATTATAGCTTAATGTCAGAAAAAGTTTTGGAAATACCTTGGTGGTATATTGCACATGCAACCTGTGGGATTTTAATCAGCAAAACAACCGTCTAGAGGAAACGATCGTTGTAGACGAAGCATAATTTAATCTCTGCGGCTAACCGGAAAGGAACCAGGCGAGGAAGTGTCGTTGCCTTGAAGATAAACCGAGTTCGCTAATAGTGTCGTAGGTTCGGACGCAACGCGATGATAGTAATGAAATCAGAGGCACCTGGCAGTATGAGGTACTCGTCGAAAACGTAGCACCGGATTCGTTTGTAACAGCTCAAAATAACATAAACGTATATGAATGAAATAAAGCTTAGCAAGCTATGCGGAAGGGTACAGGTACATTCACACATAAAAACGTTCTCGCTGTGAACGCGGTAGCTGAGCTAAACGTACGTACCATAGTTTCTACTCGATAATAGTAATCAATAGAGAACCGTTTTTAGATTTGCTGTATATGCAAAAGTTAGCCTCGGCTAGTGGGGAGCTAATGGATCACAACGACCCTCAGCTTCACGAACGGCAAAAAGCTGACGCACCGTAGTACATTGCTTGGAAAGGGACATTAAACTAATATCGCTTCATTAGCACGTAGGAAGAACGGTGATGGCGTAGTGGGTGGCGTGTTTGTCAGCCAAGCTAAGACACACGTGAGGGGATCGAATCCAAACGTGGACACACGGTTCATTTTGTGTTGGGAAACAGCTGTCTAATGGAATATCGGCGATGTTGGACGTAAAACCCAAAACATTTACCTTAGGAAGAACAGCAAAGAATATGATTGAAGACGTCAGCACTAAGCAACGAATGAGCAAGACAATGAAAACACATTAACAGGAATAACGTCATTATTGACTATTCAGTTTGAAAAGCTTCTTTCGACACATTTCAGTACTTAATAGACCTTTGTTTTCTCTTGATATATAAAATTGACAGAGATATAGTGCCAACTCCTGGCGTTCAGTGATAGTTATTAAGCCACTGTGTGAAGCTCGTATACCGATCAGTCTAGTAAATGTACAGGGCGTGTCAACACGAGCCCCTTATTAATGCTCACTGTAGATATAAAGTGAACTTTTCTTCGTCGTTAAAATATTACAGTGTCTCCACCCACGATTCTATCGAGAGTTCTGATGCGGCTTTATCACTGTCATCTTTATCAATAATACATTTTGCCCCAAAGGTAACCTGTTGAATTCGAGCTATTGCAACATTGTTTATGTCGAAGAATGAACAAGCCGAATCATTTTAGATCAATTGTAATAACACTAAAGGTGCCGCGGGGTTCCACGACTGTTATGTGCACGGTAGGGGCTGTGATATAGCAAACAATGATAAGCTTCGACGTAATAGTTGGAAGGGTCAACGTAAAGGACGTCTACTCATCACTATTATCAGAATACTAAATAGCAATGAAATTATTCGTTTAACTAGTCCGTTACTGGTTTAACTAGTTAAAGGGATTTTTCGAACAAAATAAGAGATATCAAGTGAACTGAGTTTAGACGAAGCCTGTTAACCTTTCTGGCCTCGACGCTAAAAGCCTACTTTAAGCTCAAGGGCGCGACGGTCACCTGTCGTTCACACATAATCAGGACAACAAGCGTGTTCAAGCAAAATCCGGTGCCAATAAACTTTCGACACCTCGTTGGGTATATGCTGCTTACACGCAGGGAGAGTGGGACTACGGTTTTATTTAAGATCACGTCTACAAATCGGCTGCAGCCGCAAATTGGACCAGCCTCAGGACGGCAGGCCACAAGCAATCAAGATGAAGTCATCAACGGCTAACGAGTACAAAAAAGGCAAATGAGCAGTGGCAGGTGTGCAAAGGCCAAACAGCAGACTGCAAAATCTATCGAAAAGGTTCGGATCTTGGAAGTGGTGAGGCAGCAGGGCTCATTAATTCTTTGATACCTGCACTCGGTAATGCTGGCAAGTATAATGTTGAACAAATAAAGGTACACAATACGGAAACGCTCTCTTCTAGTACAATTAAAGCGAACTGCAATTGTGACGCTTTTACGCCGTGCCGTTATACAGGGAACGATGTTATTTAACTAGCCATCATTTTTGTCTTCGATATTTACGATCATGCTCTAGTCATTATTAGTAGACGGTTAACGGAAACAAGGTTAGCGATGGAGAACAAAAACATCCGTCAAGAGCGACCGGCCTTAGCGCGCCTTTAACGCCAACCAAAGGGAAATGTATATATAAGAGGACATTCAAGCTGAAAGCGCTCAATGGTAAACTGCAACATACGACGCGACCAGGAACAAAGCAATGTTATTTATATTAGTTTCTGTATATATCTATGTAGATCTCGTTTTTGATAACCTCATCGTGGGGCGTCAATCTTCAGGGGTACTCTCGCAAGTACGCGGGACATTACCGTAAAAGCGGCCGCATCCCCTTACATGTCCTTCTTCGTTCCCCATATTTATAGATTTTTCTCTATCCATTAACTCGTAGACCCGTGCCACTGATTCGTCTGGCGGCTCTACCGTTCCACGAATATTTTATTAATCTAGTATAAGCAAGAGTATTCTCAGCCTAGTGATATCTACTGCCCCGTAAACAGCGTGATCAAAAACTCCTAAAAAACATTAGATTTTAGGCCCTACCTGTCATTGTGTCAAAGTGCATCCTCGAAAATTCGCTTATTAGTCGTATCATGACACTCATTTTCCCAAGTTTTTTCCGTCACGCATTGGAAGAAACTCCATGGGACTTCGTGGTCAGTCATCACTGAATAATGACACTACGATGAGGCAAATGATTATTTTGAAGATCGTGTAGCTCAGAATGACCGATATCAACTTTTTGCTGATGTATCGACTCCTGCTTTAAATCTATCCATAGCCTTTAAAGCAAAATAGGCTAAATGTGCAAATATATAATACAATTAGGCTACCAGATCCGCGCGACTGTTAAAGTAGTTTAGGCAAATGTTAAAGTAGTTTCAGCGGCAATTCAGAAACTTACCAAACATGCAAAAACATACACTTCCCGATTATCTGCGAAGAAGTTCCAGAGAAACTCCTCTGATCACATTTATTTGGCAATAAAAGCTACGTCTTAGCGTTCCGACACCGAACGTATATCATCTAATATTACTATTATGGCCACGTTCACTTTGGCGTCGCGTGACTTCTAGCGTCTATTGTCTGGCCACGATTTCGGACACTAATTAGTTCTAACTCACTTTGTAACCGTTTGTATGTTCGCTTACTTTTATATGAAGGTCCATAATGGTATTAAATCTTCCTCGAAATCCGGTTCAAGTGTGTTACGTCGCATTTGTCCAGCTTTTGGCTAAGTCGATGCTTCTGGGTCCGATAGAAGGGTTCACTATGAATTCTGTTGGAGCAATTAGCGTCAGGTCAGACGCCCTCACTGCACGTACACACAGTAGAGAGAAGTGTGCCTTGTACGTCAGAAAATAATTGATGTAACCGGGATCATCTTAATCTTCACCGCCGTCCACGCTCGTCGCCTCCTGTTCACAAAGCCGAACAGAATATAACGACCGCAATCACGACATGTAGTTTTTTCCCTGAAGTTGATAGGATCAATATAATTAAATAAAATTAAACTTGTTAGCTGCAAACGTTCGCGACGTAAAGAGGTAACGGGATAAGTGCCCACTTCTGTACAAGAGTCCTTTCGCTCGACGGAGTACGTATTGGATACGTTCAAGCTCATTTATAATGGAAGGATGGTTTGTGTTGAGGGTCAACATTTGAGCAAAGAGCGCTATTTTTCTGAAACATATACGAAGTTACGTCACACTCTTCTGTCAAGCTCCTTAGGGCTACCTAACGATGCGTGAACTAATAACGCGCATAACACTCCAATAGTGGATGGTACCGTGTGTGATTAACGACGTCCTGTAGCTGAGGTTTAGGAATAATTTGGTTTAAAAAAAAAAATAATAGGAACTATATGAATGGCGATCACAAAAAATATTGATTGCAGTACTGCCTTCACGACATGGGCCAATTCAAATGAGATACCTGAGTTCGATTTTCGTCTAAGGGCGTTGCTTTTCTGCTTATTGAAAAACGTGGACAGAGACGAAATACGGTGTCCGCAAGGTCGCCAAATTTTAGGAGGATCGAGTTCGTGGGAAACTGTGGTCCCTAATATTACGTTTTGCCGTTCTGCCTAACATGCGTCTGTGGATGCCCTACTTTTAAGGCTAGAACCTGCAAAAAATCATATTGTAAATTTGCAAGCATAAATATATACCGTTTACATGGGTACTTATTCAATAAAAAATAGGAATATATTAGTAGAAATACACGAAATCAACATGTTTGCTTTTGACTGATAATATACGCTGTCAGATTATACAGAGAATTTCGAATTGTACAAATTTGTATCCACGTGGAAAAGTTAATAACAAGATCAAAACTAGAATTTTCACAACATAATACATCATTATACAAGAAGACCACATGCGAATCGCTCCGTCGATAAGCCGTAGCTTTTACGGCTTAATAGAAATATAAAAAAAAAAGCAAAAATAGGAAAGTTAACTCCACAGTGAACCATAAGGGTTAACTCTTTCCGTTTAGTTTGTGACACTCCTTTGAATTGTTCGAAAATCGCGTCTTTCTTAAAAAAAGCTTCTCTGCCTCACGTGAATCCCTAACGGAAAAGAACGAAGTCAGAAACGCTTTTCATGACAGATGTGTATAGGTCTGGGATTTGACCTGCAGCTGTTGGTGTTGTGCAATAGGTTACTGCTTACGCATTTACAGCCGTTCCTGTGGTAGCGTAGCGAGTAACGTATGTGCCAGCTAAACTTAGGGGTAGGTTGTGGTCTAGGTTGGAACCCGACTGCAGACAGACTAGCGGAGGGCTAGCCGTCTGACTAAACGTTATACCGGGCGTAAATTCCAAACACAGACGGCATTAGGAGCTATTGTGTCGGTATATACAGTCACAGGAAGTCATAGTGAACAAATAAAGCATTCTATTGATAACCGAGTTATCTATCGCCGTTTTGATAAAAGGCTACTTTAATGGGCTTGCCCCACAGAATAAGGTGATGTACTGTAGAAATCTGTGAATAAAATGTGTAGGACACTATGAATAGAAAATTTCAACGCATTCCTAAACTTTTCTATAGAGCCAACTTGATTAAGAGCTCTTTGTTGAACCGCAGAGTTCCTTTTAGAAACCGTCATCGGGTCTTCTTTACTTCAATGCAGACGCAATGAGTGCACTGTGTAGAGGGTCTATGTGTAGATGTCTGAATGAAATTGCAAACGTCGATCAGGCGTGTCGATCATGCGCGTCGTTCGGAATTTTACTATAATTTCGAGCATAGTTCAGCCAGAAGTGGTAATTGAAGCGCTGTTCGGTGCTTCAATTACCACTTCTTCACGCAAGTGAGCCCTCTTGAGGCCTTACTACTCACGGAAATAGCAAGTACGTTTCGCTCAGCGCTGGTACGATTCGGCACATGGGGATACAGTATCCATTTTCGAAATTGTAAATTACAAGGCAACACCAATTTGTATTCATATTGTTTTTGTCATGATTTATATTATTGTTATTATCGAATAAGTATATGAATGCCACTTGACAAACAACTACTCCGACTACCAAGTTGCTCTCAATTCCAGCGGTTGTTAGAAGGAACATGGCCATATTGCGGCGGTGGAGAATCATAGCATATTATTCCCATTGAGACTAGCTGTTGTGAAAGGCGGCCAGTATGGCAGGGTCAACCAGCTCCGTTCGGTAAGACCAGTTCTACGAGAACCGGAGTAGTTAGTCCAAACTACCCCTGAAACAGATACAAGGCCAAACTTCGTTCAGCAGCCGTAGCGATCAAAACGACATGAACTGTCATTCGGCAGCGCGTAACGGCATGATCCAGCTGGTGCCTTGCTAGACCGATCCGTGGGGAGTTGTCTGGCGACAGAGCAAAACTATTTAAACATTAGAAAAATCACCGGGGGTTATAGGGAATGCGGTTGGGAGACCGTGTGTAACAACCACCAGGCAACACGCCGGAGGCGATAGTAAAAATCGCTCCTCTTTTCACTAGAATAATGCACACAGACAGAAGCGTGTGCGATACACCGAGACGTCAAATAACATTTTTCTAACTGTACAGCCAAGTGTTCCCCACCGATAGCCTACTATTAGCTTAGTCTGTACATATGTATATGGAAACTTTGGCTTTGCCGATGTAGGCTGGGTAAAAAGATATCAGCAAGTACAAAATACATTTGACAGTACTTTTTTTTTAGCTTTTATAAGTACGAGAGAACCTCTACGTATATCATAATGCTGAGCGTTAGCTAGCACGAGATTTGCTTGGCCTGTGTTAAATGAATTGCAAAAAAGTCTACGCACGTCTTGACCCTGCCGGGCCAGGACTAGAGCACTTCTTCTAGAGCACAATGTTAAACTGAAGGTGAGCTTCGGTTTTAGCTGTGTTCATATAGCAAACATAACGTCGTCGTCTGGCCTGCAACATTATGTAATAATAATTATAAATAGTAATTTTACTAAAATAAAAAAAAAAAGGATACATAGTCTGTACTATATACTGCTAAATTTGATTTAGCCGTAACGACGGATTGCATGTAAACAGGCATCCTTTTTTATTATAATATTTATATTGTTGTGTCTTCAAATTATTATCACATTTTTCGAAAGTATGATATGATAGATGTGTCCGAAGGAAATCATTTCTTGATATCGCGCTTAGAATCCTCAACAATCGTATCTGGACGTCGCTGCAATATATTCGAATTTTTCCGTGTAGATTTGCTGATTACTAAACTGTTACACAAGAGTCATTGCTTGCACTCCTATCAATAACATGTACTCGTCTGCTTTTTGATACCTATCCTCAGCCTTGTACGTGCTGGTCCTTCTATTATTGGTGCTAGGGGGCGCCATCTGCAGCGTACCTTTGCTCGATGTGTCGAACTTAATGTGGTCGATCTTTTCGTGCATTGTGCTCACTTTGAGCTCCATCTACTGCAGTCAAGCAGGGCCCCACAGCTGTTGCAGCACGTGCTTTTGTATGGCGGAACTCACGTCCGAACAGGGCGACAGGTCGCTGCCAGTTGTGGATAGGACGGCGGTAGGTAAATGCAATAGAGAAACGAGAACAGTTAATAAGGAACGCATTCGGCACTTCGTGCATGATCATAACATACACATGCGGTAGAGACAGATGTATTTTAAGCGGCCATAATTAACAAATCCAACAATAATAGTTGTTACATAGGTTGGCGCAGTCAATGACTCCCTGGTCTGTCCATTATTATGATCACAGAACCGCAACTGCGCCAAAAAAGTTATGGGAAAAAAGCAAATGATTGGTACTCGAATAGCTACTGTTTGTGATGACAACTCGTCATTACTAGATACGGATCTTCAATAATGAGCGCTTTTTCGATGCGTTTTTGCTAGGAACATTCGATTTGCACGCGTTGCCGGGATTAATGCCATGTCTTCTAATTATATATATATATATACGTAATCAATCCATTACGTTAGCAACGGTAAATGTATCAAAGTGTTATAACGGACAATAAAAGGTGGTAGCGCAATATATCTGAGGTGATCACGATTACATTACAGGATACAAACCATTGTTGCTTCACTGTTGGATGCACGGATAAGTGGCTGTATGGCGTAGAGGATTGAGTGTGCCGCTCCGTTAGTGGTGACACTCGCTGGTGATCCCGACGATCGAGGTAATTAAAAATCTGAACATACACAACTTCTATCGACGATGCTGCCACTTACCGTGCTTTTCGAACAACCGCCACCGCCTGACCCTTGTTCTTGGAGGGCGCTGTGTAAAGTTCCTGACATTAATGAGCGGCTGGCGCTTGGAGTCGCCAGGGGGGGCAAAGCTGCCGTGAGATCCGCGAGGCTTCCCCCACTACATGTGGATCCACTGAAATGGTAATCCAACGGGTATCAGCGAACAACGACTATACCAAGAACTATGATATTGATAAAGAACCTACGCAGCTTGTCAGTACTATATCGAAACTAGCTTGTCTGTTACGCTATTGCGAAGACGTCAAACGAGATCGAGATGTTGATAATATGTCGAATGCGAGGTCAGTAAAAAAAGTTGATGAAATTTCTTGTTGTTAAACATAAGTAAACTTGAAGTGAATAGAAAATCACTTCAAGCTTAACGTACCTTGTCACTGATATTTCCTTTGGCTGTTTTCACTATAAATATCCCTACACTTTTTACTCGTCAGTGGTAAGTGGACACTTCAAAGTTACACCAGACCAAGCGGCTAGATTCCTCGAGTCAGACAAGAGAACCTCGTGTGCTTATATATTGTATGCCACAGTGCTAGATACATTTCCCGAGGCTCTGAGGGCGCCAAACGGCTCTCTGCCAGTTTCAGCGACTAATCGCTTGTTTTGAATAGTTCGTGAATGGTTTTTCGCTTATACTGATTTTCACAGTTTCGGGACCGCGGAGGGGAAATGGGCGCAGGCTCCCATAGTCGATGACCAGTTCGAATAGTTGCACTACACCCCTAATAAAACGTTACCGACATTTGACATAAATGTTGAATCATCATAAGTAGACTTTGTATATATGTGTGTGTTTTAAAATGATGTAGCCTTTTTTGTAGAGCGCACTAGCTCTTTTACAATACTGCGATATTGCTACGTTTATCTGATGTCCACCTATATACTTATTTATTAAAGAAGAAGAATGATAGTTCGATTTCAACACGAAGTGTTCGTTGGTGAGCATAATGTCACACTGATCCGGGCACTGTTTTGGAGGCTCAGTTCTTCAAGGGACGATTTTGTACTTGGGTGCCAGCCTAACTTACTACTAGAAGTTCAGCTTGGACCATCTTGATGGATCGTGTACCCTTATGTGACATTTGCCATACAGCAGTATTCAACCGCAGTAGTATTTTTCGTGACCTTTGAATGATTTTCTCATTCGAGAATTTCACATATAAGCATGTTGGGGCTGCCATTCATAGGTCCGTTCTATAGCGTATTCTATGAGTCAAAGTTTTCTGGTTGTGCCATAAGTGCTAATTTTGGTAACTTTCTTTGCCTACACCTTAGAACAATGTCTTAAACACTCGTTGTCCGACTATTCGTAAGAAAATACAGACGACGACAAAATATCGACATGTACATTGCGTTGACATATCGTTCATCTCGAACTGTAGCGGCACCGTGGCGGCGAAGGGCCCCTCTATCTAATATTGAGCTGCTAGTAAAATTAGAGTCTTTTTTTGCATGAAAATTCATTTTTAGATGTGAGGCATATACAATTAATACCCTGGTGAGTTTTGGCTGCTATTAGATAATGATGTGACAGAACAAGGTAAAAATTAAGTAAGTTAATTCATTCATACGCCACTGTATGCTTTGAAGCGAAATGAAGGAAAATTTCCTGGCCATGTTTTTTCCCGCTCCAGATTATGGTAATTCGCTAAAATGGCTGGTAAGTTGCTGAGTTAGACGGGAGAATGAAAACCGAACATATTAGAGTTTACGTCGGCACCAGCTTGAAAAAGTTGATAATGTATGTATACACGAACGTGCCATATGTTTCCAGCTTGCCTTAACGTACCCTTATCAAATCGGTTGCCTAGCTGTGTGTATTACAAATTCAAGCTTTTTTTCGTTCATCGTATTCATCGTCTTCAAATTTATATACACTGCTCCAGGAGACTCTCATCCATGACACCAGCGTTGTACTTTACCCAACTGGATGCTCTTGCTGTTAGTAGCCTGTACATTATCTTGTACCAACAGCTGGATAGCTGTTTTCCTTGCTATCATTAGGCTTCAAGGTGGTACTAGCTATAAGTAGCTCGTCCTGTTTTGTGGCTGTATGTCTATATGTGGTTGAATACCTGTGATATCGTTGACGATTACACAACTTAACAACGGTAGCTTCCTCACAGGCCAGGGAGTCGAGTCGATTCCTTTCGAACCAATTGAGGCGAAACCTCCGTGAATGAGCAACGTACATGAGTGTGGCCCCCAGAAACAGACAAGCCATCGAGACGCATATCAGAAGGACTGGGTAATTCCCGCTCAAGTCCCAGAAGCCCCACGCACTTTCCATCGTCTTTGGGAAACACACTCTTTCGATCAGATCGTCAACAGATTATCTGGAAATCATCAGAAAGCATACGGTATTGTTAGTAAAGAGATGTTAACGAAAACTTAGCAAAACGAATAAGGAACTGTATTTGTTTATTTGATCATATCAGAGATATACTATTGAGTGATAGCCATCGTCACGACTAGATACAAAACCCTTTTTTAAGAAATATTTTTACAGAAAGAATGCTAATAACTTATAATCATGAGGCAGTGGTGCGGCTTTTCGTACTGGCAAAATGGCCCGGCCATTTTGTGTCGCACTGAACAAACCCGGGCCACTGATAATTTGCCCAGTTGAACTTAGCAGCCCAAGGTTGGTAAATTCCAGATAGAACTCCTAGAGGTTTAGTTGAAGCGTGAAAATTCACAACCTACCGAAGCGGCTCCCATTAGTAAACATAAATGACTTTTACACTGGACCTTGTTGGCGGCGCTTATAGATCTGCATGACTTAAGCTTCTTATTTTTGGGTGTAGCCACCAAGTTTCAAGGTCCGCGAGCCATTGGGCCAAACCATCCCGAGAAAAGGACAGAATATGGTTGTTGTATAAGGGTATCACTGCTTTTGTGATGTAGACACTAAAGTCATATGGTTTTAGAACTACTTGATGCTACTTCAAATTAAAATTAATGATACAACGGTATGAAAACACTGACGAAGATAAGTTCGTTGAATGGTACACAACGGTATGAGATATTTTCATAATTGAAGTAACAGTCCGTGACAATATCAAGGTTTTCAAGTTTCTACGTTACACGTACACGAAGCTACGTACTACATCTCGCCATAGTCTAGGCTGTTCCGTTTGGCTAATTCGTTCAAGCCAAAGAGGTTGAAAAACGATCGAAGCCCAAAATCTAGCAATTGCGCACAATAGGTAATTTAACCTATAGCAATGAACTTATTAATACCAATAGAAATACATTAGTATGTAAAGCTGGCAACAAAAGGCTCGTAAAGAAACTTCGAGCATGATGCAGTTACTTGTAGAAACATAACTATGTATTTCCATTATGTTTGACATAGTTCATGGGTTAACGGGTGCGTCGCGTTATAATCGACTAAGTTAGTAATTGATTAACGCGATTTATCAGACCAGGTGACGCCAACAATATATCTGTCTAAATGTTGCCCAGTTGAAGATCTGGCACAGCGCCACTATTACAGTATGTTTAAAAATATCTTCTTTTTTATATCATTACCTATATTGGAGTGCTTACTTCACGAGGGAACGCTAGATCACCAGCTCTATACGACTGTGCCGAATTGCAGAGATTAAATCATCGTTAAAATTATATTGTTCTCAGTGAGGACTCATCGTCTCAGAAGACGGCTGTGACGTATACTCTGTAGCCTGTGATTATTTGGGAGCGACAGGCAAATGAGTCATTCAAGTAACGTTAAGTTTCACTCTGTTTTATGTTGAATTGATCTTACTGGGCTAAGTTATATCTGCTTGCTCAACATCGGGCGTATTTAACCGTACACATTTATAAATGGGTCTGTAAATATCCCACTTGTTATTGATTAACCAAAGCTATCACTGCTCCGTGTAGTTAATCAATGCTACGAACATCGCTTATCCGGTGGGGTTCGTTAGCTCTTGGCTCGGGCCTCGGAGTAATTCTCAACCAGAATTGTATTGTTTTTTCTAAAAATTTCTTAACCGTATATCTGTATAAATATGCTACTACAGAAAAGGGCATACATTCTCTTCTGAATAATGGGAAATGAAGCGTTCGGTGTCCTCATATGTTCACAGTGATATTGGCTTCGCTTGAGAACTTGCGTAAAGGTAAGTCAACTTCTTTCAAACCCTTCCATAAATTAGCTCTATATATATATAGATATATATACATATAATAAACATTGGTTAAAACAGACGTCGGACTCTCAACAACGAACACGTAATTGTGCTGCCAATAAGTTGTTGTCGTTTTATGCTACCTTTAAGGAAGTTCTTAAATAGTTCAAGCGGTATTTAAAAAAATTGAGAATCATTCGGAGTAACACGTAGATGTGCCGAGCTTTAATTCTCTCGTTACCTAACAGATCCCCCAATTGCTACTGCTCTACTTCGTTAATTAGCTGAGACTAACTTCCATAGTTTTATAAGGGTGCACGTGAGAGCTTAGTGCAGATAGTATCTCGGAAAGAATCTTATCGGAATACTATACGGATAGTACTTCGGAAAGATTATATATCTGACTTCTCATGGTAGATGCAGTTCGTTACGCAGGAGGCACTCGGAGCTAGAAATTGTGCCCGCTGAAAACTTAGTCCTTCAAGGAACAGTACGAGGATCTGAGAAACCGTTACAGAGGCTTGAAAATACAATGATAATGCTGATAGAAGGGGACTACGTGTTCTTCGGTTAACAGGTGCGAATTCGCTGATCGAACAGCTCGGATATTTTTAGCCTTGCTATGCGAATCACGAGGCGTGGAGACATAAAACTGAAAATTTATGCGATAGTAACTGTTCAGTTTTACTCAGGTCAACAATTTTACTACACAGACAAAGCCATTTGGTTGGTGCCTACCTCAAAATGATGCTGCATGACCCTCTATTGTAAATTGTATGCATTAAAAATTTTACTTAGATACAACAGCAACAAGACAGGCTCGTTCGACTTTTTCATAAGAGTCATCCGGTTCACCTAGTCTTTGGCTGTTTTTACGCACACATACGGCCCTATCGCTATACGTACGCTGGCGGTACGGATGTTTCCTGAAAGTTATTCGACCGTCTCGTGGGTCATTGTAGATCGAGAATCCTTCGGCTGTCGACGAAAGGGGTTTACGTCCTAAAGCAACCGCTGCCTACTGCAACATGTAGGACAGAGGCATCCTTTCTTCTTTGAATGAAACTGTAAACTCGTCCTGCTGCCAAGAGATGATTCCAGAGTATTCTGCACTTCAACAAGAAAGCTGCGAAATACGTGCTTTCAGAATGATAATAATAACAACGCCATCTCGTTATTACGGAATCATTTCGGTGTGAGGCTGATTTTGAAGCTGTGTAATGTCGAATAATCCATGGACGATAGGCAAACTTCCTGAAAGATCCCCACCGCCACTTTAGAGATGCCGCCAGATATATTTGCGAAGGAATGACCTAAAACTGGGTAAAGTGATTAACTGCTGTAAAGGTAGTCTAATGAGGCCACCTTATTGGTGTTGTGCGTAAGTAAAACATTATACGTAAAAAGTTTGTATTATGTAAAGTATGTAAATACATTCAGTCGTTTTTGTTAATGTCACTTTAAAGTAGCACCCGATTAGATAGCCTTCCCTTTAAATAGATGTTTGTAGCGAATCTTGCATGTAGATCATCACCATTAGTACTCGTACAAGATGAAGCTCAACAGGCAACCAACAACAAAGCTGGTAAATAATCAGGGTCGAAGTATCATCGACACTTGTGTACTTGGCTCCGCTTTCAGCACCAGAGAATTGAAGACAGCCGTTTATCTGAGAACAGTCTTTTCAAAAAAGGAAGAAATTTAACTAAGGTAAGAGCAAATAACAATGAAACCAGCTCAATCTATTGACCTTCTTCACTTCTATTTCTAGAGGACAGTGTAGTTTTTTTACGGAGGAGCCGTATTCTTTTTTACCGTATTATTGTAGAAACGAAAGTTTACGTAGACCGCCGCTATATCAAGAAGATAGCTAGGAGTAAACAATAACCGTTGCTCTCAAAAGCTGTCTTTTTTCATAGTCAGTAAAACACTAATCACTGACTATTAAGTAGAGTTTACATCGCAACTCAGTAATTTCGCCCATAAATAGTAAATATTGATGATTTACATAAACAAATAATCTATATATTTACTTATCATTGGCCCTAGGTTGACATACGCAGCTGATTAGCGTACTGGGCGGTTGTGCTGGGTTCGTCATTGCTAGAAAACATGTGCGACAGAATTAGATGCTTAACATCTTCGCAGAAGGGCAAAACATTCAAGAACAGGCCCCAGATGTCGAACACACATTGAACAAAAACTTGTGCAATAATAATTTGATAGGACAATTGAACCGTCAATAGGAGCGGCGATAGCTTTCGACATGCAGGTTCGACACAACGATATAAACACGCTTGTCTTTATAGGATTGCAATTTTACTAACATATATATATATACCAGTAAACGGTAGGCTGATAAAAGCTTTTATTATTCACGTATTTAGTTAGTAAAAAAAAAAATGCACTTCCGTTGAAATCAGCTATGAATTAATTGTCATTATTTAGCTAGATGCTGGTGCGTAGGATTTTATGATGACGACAAGTCCTGTAAGATCGAACTTCGTGAGGCTTTCATATTTCGAGACTTCGCCATTGCATTCCAACATGGCTTTATGATTTAAATTGAATGTTAGAAGGTTATTCTTCCGTGTCCTGTCAGCTCCTGCCATTTTCCGTATGAAGTAGCTTTCGTATGAGTACGAGTAATCACTTCTACGGGTCCATAGCACGCAATGACATTACGTAGCGTCGCTACAATGTCTTTTTTCTAGCTCCACCCGATTTGACGGATATCTTGCTTATGGGCCCTTCTATAAAACGGAATAACAATTTAAAATTCCCTACTTAAGCCGCGCTGCAAGTGTCTTTTCCGTTGTCGTAAGCACCGCGAGACAGGATCGCGTGCCTACCCAGCATACAGTCTAAAACGTAGATGCATGCACATACATTCATGCAATGCCACCGTCGCTCAGTTTCACTGCAGAGCGAATCTTTGTCGGGACTAGAAGTGCAAATACCATTTTGAAAATTCCATCTCGAAATCGCAAATAGCGTAAGGCTGACAAGCTATGTGATATCATAAAATCACTGGAGCCTTATTTTAGATCCCATCGGCTGCCTGTTTGTTGTAGAACGTCGTTAACATTCGCGTTTTGAAACCATTAGGCCACCATTCTGGACTCGAAAGCGTCGCATTCGGCGGTGGTTATGGCTGAAACGTTTGCCAATTTAGTCCTAAAATATTCAAGCAGATTATCCCCGTGGCCCTTCTTCGAATGTCTGCAAAACACGACTGTATTCATCCATATTAATATCTCGGTAAGTTTCCTTTTTGGTCAATTCGCAATTACAACGATTGCCTTTGACGTGCACGGACGTAGTAGGCGTTCGTGCACGTCAAAGTACGTAAGGTAACGGGTAAGTGTTGTTACTCATTGATGACTTTTCCGCTTCGAACCGAGACCAGGCTCAATATTGGTTAACTATATATATACACGATTTGTTAGCATTGAAGTTTACACACGTTGTTAACTACAGATAATAGTCATGAGCACTGAAATTCGCCTGCAAGGAAGAATTTCTTTCACTTCAAACAGCTTTCTCATAAAATAATAATAAAAAAAATCAGTCCACATGCTAGCAAAATATTTTCCTGTGTTGATTTTAATTCCCAAAAATTATTCTTATATATTTCGTACGACGATTCTGTCTTACGAATTTCGGATATAAGGTTGCCATATACATAGGAAAGAACAAAACCCATTTATTCCAGAAAGCCGGTCGCCATAAGCTAAACGGGAACGTAGGAAGGTAAACAGCAGCGTATCAGGACGTATTTGAGGATTTTTTGTCACAGAACACAAAGGAAATCTGGGGTTATTCATATAAACAATTTTGCTGGCAAATCCCCAATTCGTCTTCACCTGCATAGTTAGCGTAGGTGCCAATGATCTGGCAGTTGGTTGACACTAACTGAAGCTAAAACGTCGTCTTCTGATCCTCAGTGGATTCGCTGTTGTATGAACATGCGAATCCACCGTTTCCAACTTTTTAACCAAAATAGAAATATGAGCAAACAATAGACTCTTTCTCAATTTTGTCGGAAGCCATGAAACCTAGTGTAGCTAGAATTGATGCTGTGTCTGCGGCCCAGTCATATGGGTTAAGGCGAACGTAAAAGATCTACGATAACATTATTTTATATTTGAAGTTTAAGAAATATCAACATTAATGGCCTTGTTTACCTCAACCTCACATGTTATCCTAATTGTCGAATAAATTTGGTATAAGACAAAGCATAAAGTCCTCCAGACTAAATTCGATTTAAAAATCACGCAAAGTTGTTTCCGCTCGAGGTTTAGCCTCTGAGGATAATTGATGCTTTTCAAGTTGAAGAGAATAGACCGCAATTAATGTACGCCAACACTGAAACTAGACCGTGATCTATACCATCCATTGCTTAAGGTATTTGCCGACTTGGCCTGGGCAGCGAATAACGATAGGAATTATCGTAAAGGTAAGGAACTCGATTCCTTCGAATTGTTTGCTTTACGGCAATCGTAATGCTGGGCTTTATAGATGCTTCGATGGCACTAACGGAAGTGGGTCATACTGATGGACAATCATGTCGTCTGATAAAACTTCACAAACATTTGGAATAAAAGCGTAGCCAATGCTATATAAATACCTATATAAGTAAAATAATTATATGTACAAATAGTTAACCTACAATTTTTTTAGTATAAAATTCCTCCCTTTGAGTGTTTTTTGTTTACAATGGAATTTAACAAACGTGTTCTCCGATTTTTTTTATTTATAAGCCTCTCCACTGACGATCGGTTTCATTCGTCTACGAGTCTAATATAATTTCATCCAAGCGAATCGTATCTCGGGTTCAGGCTTCAAAAACAAATGTCCTAAGCAAAAGCAGTGCAATTTCGACGTCCCTTCAGATTGCCCGAACAAATAGGCCTTAAAATTTTATTAAAAATGACAAAAATTACCCTAGCGAAACGCGTTACAGAACATGGCTTTTTATCGCCCTCCAGCATCTCGCTACTGGAAACACGCAGCCATAATGGCAGATTGTTAGGAATGGGCTTTTTTCACGAACCTGGAAAGATCTATACTTGTTTAGGTGTCCTTGAACAAGAAGATACTTAAATCCTAAGAGTGCTTGCTTCAGTGTGGAAGTAAATTACAGTATGTTATAGGTATACGTTTCTTCGTTCATATTTTATGAAATCGACATTAATTCCACTCACTTTATTCGAATAACTTCTGTGTTATTAACAGTGACATGAAACCCCGTTTGCGACATCACAAACAAGCCCTCTCAACTACTGCCATAAAATCGGAATATGTGTAGTTCTACTGGCCTCCATTGATACGGTATTCTTAACTCGGGTAACTTTATAGAGATGAAAGTCGAATTGAAACAAAGTTTTTTTTCTACGCATCTCATTAGAACAAAACAAAAAGTTATCGCAACCCGAACAGTTTTCAAGTCGCTCCTGTTGACAGCAAAAAGACGACTAAGGCTAACTAGATTCTCCTAGCTGGCGCATTAATCTTTACTCTTAAGAAACACCTTATGAGCAAAAGGCTTTAGACCTGCCAGCATTAGCTAGCTAAATTAGAATTAGATATGTACAATACTAGCGTGTCCGTAGTGAAGTATCAAAACGATTACTCTCTATCCTATTCTACCGTGCTTCAGATAGAAAAGCCATCTATGATAACAGGCGTGTTTCGAAGATATTTTCCGAATGAGATCGACAAAAATATTACCGGTTGAGTAGATGTTCGATTAAACTGCTTTTGTTAAATATAGTAGTATTAGACAAACCTGAATATCTCGTGCGTAACGTCTTGCCAGATTTAAAAAGTTGGTAATTATCGACCTCAGAAGTAAATGCCGACCTAGCACGTTAACGGTAATTACCAGCCCATGGTGGCAATATACGCTAAAGTAAGCTAGGCGACATCTTTGCGTGACTCGGACTTTCCATTCCGCGCTTACCACTCTGTGCAGCATCGCAACACACAAAGCTCGCTCACACATATACAACTACTGCTATAACCATCTAATGTTGGGTACAGTAGAAAGAATTTTCTGAAATTTGTTTCCAATAGATTTTTAGATCGAACAATAGCACTCATAGCACTTGCCATGAGGAACTCCAATTTGTCTAATTGTAGGTCGAGCTAATACGCCTATAATAAGCTAATAACAAGTTAACAGCAGATCGTACGTTGCCGCATAGGCTTTAGCTATCGAGAACAAACACAGAAGCGAAGGCTGACTTCTATAAGGCAACAATTATGTTCTACTGTTCTGCGCGGAGATATTGAAAAGTTAATGAAATAGGATAGGTGACTTCTGAGTAGAAACTCACGTTCTCAATATTACTACGTTGCTAGGTGTATTTACGCTAAAAATTTCGAACGATATTTAAGCCACCTGTATCGGCTGTATCACGCGATAGTTCGCTTCAATGCCCTGCAAATACATGAGACTCAGTTCAATGCAATTTCAAAACAAGCAAGAAAGACGTTGTGCTAATGCAGTTTCTGTGTCACGGTATCATGTCGGCCGTCATATTTACCAACTGTTTGCTGTTCCAAGGGCAAGCCTTCGAGAACTAAAGTGTTCCGGAGGTTGCTAGATAAATTCATGGTGATCCGTGTATATTTAGTTGTTTGGTCTTAAGTATGTCGGAACAAGAAACGCCCACTTCGTGAGAGCTGGAACGCAAATTATCGTTTAAATATAAAAGTCATAATTTTACTAACATAACTACAGAACAATTGCGACAATAATAAGTATCTTTATAAGCAGACAAGGGTGATTATTTCTCGTATTCCGATGCGAACCATCGTGTAACGGTTAATTGCGATCGATCATTAAAGTTATACGTTCTATTAACGTTGTAGATACGGCAGCAACTGACACAGGCCCCATTTAATTGTCGCTATGGAGAGCCATCTACAATTGATATTCTAGACGAGTATTGATTGCTGCTTAGACCTTAGTCCAGTAAAGCCTGCCATGTTAACGCGGGGGGCCTTTTTCTGCATGATAATTACACTTTGAATCACCACACGTTTGTCTGATTAAGCCTGTCATCAGCAGATCGGGTTTTGTCGGCTAATTACTAACGGACACGTATGACGTTAGTTCCGATAGGCCCGGCTCATAGAAGTCTGCCTTGAACTCCCAATTAACGTAATTAGAGAAGATGCAGCTTTGCGTACGGTTTCTTATAACTATTATGAAATGGCACTTTAAGACTATCCTGTAGCATCTTAGTTAATTGATTTGCACTACAAAAAAAAGTATTGAAAGATTCCCAAGCGTGCAATTACTTCGTGATATTCTGCGATTGGTAATACCTTATCTCTATGCATGCAGCATTTAATTTAACAGTGAAAGGTTAAGTTACAAAACTCATTTAACTTTCCAGATTCCATAACAATGTGTGCGTGTGGTTAAATTTAAGTTATAAACAAGTTTTTTAATATGTGCATTAAGAGCTAGCCAACGAGCTAGTAGTAGTTTCTCGCATGTTACTTACAATGTGGCAGCAACTGTTCACGCACACGTACATTCATTCATTCATTCAGCTATCGTTTAGTGCCTATTACTAGGCCGTCATATCCTACTATGTCATCAGATTCGATCGAATCAGCTCATCAGATCGAAAAAAGCATGTTTACCTTTCCATAAGAATTAACGCTGTTTCATCGTGTATTCGAGACGGGCTACGCTCCAAACCCTTGAGAATCGTCCTTTTCCACAACCAAGTACAATGAACTACCGAAGTTTATTGAAATTGTCGTTATATTTTTGGTACGGTGAATGGATGTCTCAACAGCTAGATAAGATGGCATGGCGCCCGACATTAGTGGGACGTAACTATGTTCCAACGACAGAAACCCTCGTAACAACAACGATCGAGATATTACGCGTTCGTTTCTCGATTACTTTTAGATGATTCGCACGTTTACCGTTGGTCTTTTAATGGCACTCATCATTGTTTGTGGCTCACGAGATGCTTCTAAGCTTTATATTTCATAAGTTTCACACATTTCATCAATTTTCCGTTTTACTTTTGCTGAAACGCAATGCATTTTACGGCAAAAAACGATTGGCTACAACAGCGTCCATATTTCTATGAGACACAGCTTCTTTTTTCGTGCCATCGTTTTTTCCATTAGCTTGCCAGGGTAAACGTAAGCGAAGATAGTATTCGGCCAGGAATTGTAGGCGAAAAAAAAAAAATGGAAGATTTGATACTGCCAATTTGATTCATTTCCGTAGCTTTGAAGCACTTCGTTATTTTCACCGTTTCGAACTACTCACGTCAAAACCGACCGTTGAAAGGACCGCGCCAATGGTAAACGAAGTAAAGAACCAACAAAAAGCAACCGACCTATTTAGAACTGCGCAATCTCTGCCGGTCCGCCTCTTCGTGTAATTCGAAATTATGATTTGAAGTAGTTTGTAGAAATTAAGCGATCGCAAGTGCCTTGTAGAGATATCGAATACCATTGAAAAAAATTATAGTTCGACCAATCTGACAGCGGAACCAAGAAATGCTAGTCAAGGCTGTAATATTTCATCGTTTCGCCCATGCATATCGATAAAAATGTTACAAATGTAAACATAATTATAGGGTTCGTATATGCTTACCAGTACATATTGCCGAGATAGTCATTTGGATCATCTAACGACTACACTTAAGCTGAAATTAACATAGTGAAATGTTCTCGATAAATTCTGGCTGTTAAGGCACTAGCGGGTGCGCGAAGTAAGAACGACTAGTCTGATACTGTAGTATGTGGAAGTTCAGCGATGGGGCTAGAAATTACGCGTTAAAACCAGGGAGTGGCTTTATTTACGTGTCCGTGCGGATTTAACACAAGTAAACGTTTAGAACGGAGCTTATGACCCCCCCCCCCCCCCTGGCTGGAGCAATATCCGTCATAATGACAATAACAGTATTGACAATGACTAGCCGATCTGGTTTAGACAGGTAGGTGGCGTATTTCCGCACATATACATTTTATATAAAATGAAGGTTATAATAAAGTATAGAAATACCTCTGAGATTCCACAATTTGGATTTGCTTTCACGCGAAAAAATACGCTTTTCTAACTCGAGCCTTGTTGTGTCTATCAAGTGGTCGTTTACAGAGAGGCCTGAATAGCTAGCTTCTGGAAAATAACAAAAAAATTCGCTCTTAGTTTGTTCATAGAGTATTTGGGCCTTTGCATGAAGGTCGCTTACCACAAAAGGCCAGTGACGGGCTGACGGATTTGATTTAAAATATGGGATGGCTGCCTCTACTAATTAAGTTCCTTAAGTTGTCACTGTTATATCATGTCACTGCGTAGAATTGTATAGAACCTCTTCTGGAATAGCAATGGCTTTTCCTAACTCAATGAAGTATGATATAGCATATTGACTCAAATAATAGCACATTTTTTAGACGCTATCTGTCCTAATAGCATGGACTGATCGTAGCTCTTCGCTGAATCTCAAGGCTTATAATGTGATACCGAAACAGGTTACACGATACAGTAAAGCTTTATTTCGGGAATAATATATTGGCTTGATTAATCATTTCAATAGCCGGTACGTGCGAGTCGTCCATTCTTCCTTTCAATACAAAATCAGACGCTATCGAGCAGTTATTACGTGCGACAACAGTGAAACTTACAGAAAACATCTTATGCAGCTATTTCTCCTTTTTGTAATGAAGTTGACACTTCTATAGTAGAACGCTGTCGTTCCTTTATTTTGTCTGTTCCTTTCAGACGATTCATAATTAAAGGTTCTTAGAGATCTTCATCATGCATATTAAAAAAAAATCCTGTCGTTATAATGCTACCAGCAGAAGTTAGCAGCTGAGGAAGGCGAGTAAGGCCGAAATCGAAAACTTCAGAGTGCTGTTCAGATGCAATGAAACTGAGTATTATATGCGAGCGTCGCGAAGATGCGTCGAGTGCTGGTTACCGTTGGAATTTGAAATAATCTTCTGGGTCGAGGCATCTCGCACGTGTCTAATTCAGGTAGTAACTTTCTGCTCTTTACCGCAATCGTGCACTTAAATAGAAGAAAACTGTAAAATAATCATATTTTACTCACAGATAGGTTTTTAAGTCGACTTGTTATGTACCTTATTTGCTTACCAATGCTCTCCTGTTAGCTCTCACAATTAATCTTCCGTCGAAGGATAAAAATAGATTACATCTAGATGAAGAGTAGTTCGCAGTTTTGTGCTTTCATAAGTAATGAACTGGATTGACCCATCGACCCCTGAAAAAACATAATGAACCCATTAATTGACAGATTGTTCTCTTCATAAAACAACCTTTAAGTAAATTAATTATATCACTGTGAAGTGAAGCTGTGCCAGCGCAAGCTGCTCATTGTTTGTCCTTTACTCCTTCTCAAAAGCAGGTTGAGTAGCCATATACGTACGTATGATCAGGGACGAAAGGCTTGTTCCTAGCAGTGTGTTAATAGCAGGATTTTTGAGAATTTCAGGAAAGGCCCTGGCGAGGCTCTCTAATAAAGTGTTATCGACCGCACATTCCTATTGGGGCTATGAAAATTACCCGATACGTATAAAGACAGATTTCGAAAAATACTTCGATTGGTTATCCCGAGCGAGGATATTCCCCGTGAACGGGCCAAGACAGCTGAACGCCCTTATCAACATGTTCGTTTCAGTTATTTTCAATATGGCGGAATCTTCAATTGTACTTCATGTCGTGCCTTGGTACGAGGACTCTGGAAGCAGACGTACATTTTATTCCTTCTCTGATCAGTTGAAATAAAGAGGTGAAGTATTGTTGTGTTTGTGCGACTGAAATGCCAGATAGCCCTCGAATGGGGGGTATTGTGGTACCATATTTTTTGGACCTTGCCCGGACGTGACGTAATCATGTGTCGTTTTTTCTCTGCAGGAAAAAAGAGCGGCAACTTCCATTCTAATCTAATATGTTTAACCTGATATAACTAATGGCAGGTTACAATTACTGGACCCCCATCAAGGTATCGTTGTGACTCGTCTGCGTCTAAGGCTCACCGCTTCCTTCCTTCACAACCATCTAGCTCAGCTATGAAAAGAGGAATGTACTTTGAGTGCCAATAGTTTTAATGCCTGCATAAGTTAGTGCAAGTGACATTCGATCGTGGTTTAAGCTGTCGGAGATAAGCATTTTTAGTAGCCCATAATCCCTCCATTAGGGTCTCATGTTTGCGTGGTGCCTGACAGTGTTAACTGCGCCAACATTCCCGTTGTCATCTGTTTCAAAACGATATGGTTGGACACCGGTTGGATAGGAAGTTCACGCCGTACTAGACTTTACGGTAGCTAGAACAGTCCAAGTGTTTTGTTGTATCGGATGAGTTTTTGTAACCTTCTGAGTAGTCTTTATAGCTGCTTTTCTGCAAAATATTACAAATTGGGATTCCGTTTCTGAATATGTACTAAGGTCTTGTAGAAATAAACGTCGGCACACGGATTGTTAGTAGGTCATAGAAGCCCCCATTGTATATTCATTAGTTTAACGTATGCGCTAAAAATGAAACGTAACTCATGCTAGTGGGACATCCAAGTGAAGTACTGCTTCTGAATTAAATATAATTCTGCTGGCTTGAATCGATTATCAAGCGACGCCTTCTTTCAGATATATCCCCACAAGTAAAGCTTCTTTCAGCATAACAGATAGTTACCACCTAACGCAAACTATGGATCATCAAATATTCTTTGTGCACCAATCCCTTCTTGACCGTTGGCGGGTGATGTAAATCTAGCACCTCAAAGATTTATGTTTCATTCTCTGTTGTCGTCTGATCGTACAGATTTCTGTAAAAGACTCTACGAAACAGAAAATCATTCTAGGCTAAATCGGAAATATATCTAACAATTATATATAACGTACACGATTGGATTAGCAGTTCTCATGCAGTGTTGTTTTGTGGTTAAGTAAAATCGTCTTGTGGCAATACATTTACATCGCTAATAACCTTATTGTAACTTTGTCAGGCCGTGATAATCCTGTACCACTTTTCCCCTGACCGTTCTTCATGTTTATTGGTACGCTACTGAATTAGTTTCGCCAGTATTAAGCAGACACACCAGCAGTGTTGAGCTTTAAGATAACAGCTTATGTTATACGCACAAAAGCACAATTAACGCTTAGAACAGTCTTATGAACCTGCTACCGGAAATTATGTGTGTCAGGTGCAGCCTGATGTCCTCAGACCTCTACTCCTGATCAGATTCGATGGAATCATTTTATAGAGCGTGAATGACTTTTGAACCAAATTAGAGTTCTCGAGAGCGCTAATTTTCTCTTTTGAAAATGGCTACGTTGAATGACTACGGAAGTTACTGCGTAACTGACAACAATATTTTCGAATTTTGAATTGAAATTTCAGAGTGTTCATAATCTCCCGCCAAACGCATTCAGTGAAAGGATGGCATGCACGAGCTGAAGTTTAATCTGTGTAATTCTACTTGGCTCAACCTCTCCAACGAAACTTATATATACTCTATGGCTGGCATCGTAACAGAAAAGCGGCTGCCATGATACTAAATGGAGACCGCTGTAAAAAAAACATGCTAAATGCATGCCACTGGAGATGTTTCAGCATTATATATTCTAGTTATTATATACCAATTGTATTAAACTGATATATTCTACCGCAATGTAATGTTGTTACTGAAGCGAGGTGCTTTATGATACGCTTCGGTCATTAGGTGACATGTCCGACGAGACAACAACATGCAATCCTTGTTTCATCATTGTCTCGCCAGAATACGTTAAGGCATATACCTGCAAACATTTAGGTAAAATAACAGGAGAATACCTGTTAATGGACGTGTCGAAATAGCATGGCTTCAACGGATTGTGCACATTTGTTGTTGTTTTTGTCATCTGTGTTCAATGATGTAATGGTGACTGTTTTTTTATAAAACGGTTTTTTTTCATCGTTATTAGATTTAAACTCCGTACTATTTTACGACACGTTTTCACACCATCTCGCTTTTATATCGCCTGTACATAGTTGCCGTGTTTGGGAGAAATGACGCAAAATAGATTTGTGGCGGGAAAAAAATCGCATCTAGGTTGATCTTGCTTACCAGTAACTGCATGTCAAGCGTGGGCGACATGGAGCAGGGCAAGTTTCAACGACAGAGGTCTCTTAACGAACACAAGCACAGATCTCACAATAGTTCCTGTTTCTGATTGATCAATGATGAAGGCTGTCTATTCCAGGGACGTCGAGCGATAACAATCCACTGAATAGGTGGACACCCAAAAAATGTATATGAAAATTAGTTTATACAAGAGGTCCGTTCTTAACACGAATTCAGGTCAATTGTAAAACTGAAAATAAGCGCACGATCATTAGCTTTGTTCTAGTACAGCTTCCACTTTTAACAATAGTCTTACTTAACTAGCGAATGTGTTTTTCATTTGGTATATAACAGTACTACTCCTGATACAATGTGGTTCCAGTCGATCGATTTCACAATCAACTCGTTTCTAGTTGTTTATCATAGTAGAAATATGCTTGTGCTTTACTTGCTAACACAATTCAAATTTGATAAAGTGCTTGCTCACATGATTGTTTGTGTCAAGCAGGACGATTTTCATCACTACTCTCTTTCTCCAACTTGCGCTCCGACGCGCTGAACTCCACCACAGTGGCCTCGTCGTTTGCATTTGTGTCCGCACTGCCTCACTTCCAGGCCTGTTTCAGCTCTAGCCGCTCCGCCTTGCTGACGGGTGTTGGTGCTCGCGGTCAGCGGGAGAGGGAACCAATCCGGTACTGAAGGTAGAGAAACGAAAGCCGAGCTAGGTTGGTCGAGTCTTGTTGACCTAAGGCTAGACCGTCAGAGAACCGGATAGATTAGGCGCAACAAGTGGAGAGAGAAGTCTAGGAGGCTGAAAAAGCGGAAAAGGAGGAGGGAGTTTTTCCCTCTTGCTCGTTTCACTCCCTCATCATTCAGTTCATATACAGCGGCGACGGAGACGGCAAAAGCGCTAGCAGTGGCTTTGACGCTATTCCCTGGAATCCCACAAGATCTCCCTCAATGGACTATAGCTAAGGGGACTCGAACAGCCCACATAGGGCGTGCTACTAGGGATTATCTGATCTCGGTCGAGATCCGGTCGCCCGCCAGCCCAGTTGCTCCTCAGCGTAACTAGATCCACACTACCCGGGCTATCGCCTCCACTGCTGCAGCCGGTACGCCCGTCTTTTTGCGGTCGGGTCAAATTGGGCCCAAAGGCCTTGACGGCGTTTCGGAGTTTGTTGGCTACTATTATCACTAAGCTGCTACTACTACTGTTTTCATATATGCGCCTCCCACGTTCCTTGGTTTCCGCAACGTTTCGAAAAGGAAATGGGGGTGAGGTACTGCAAGACTAGCTTCAATTTCAGCTTCCGTGGTCTAGCTAAGTCAATAAGTGGCCTGTTGCACGGCCTCCATATGGAATCGATCCCTATTTTCATCCCCTTTCCAAGTAGAGATATTCACACAACCATGCCCGTCTATGCTCGCCTCAGCGTGAAACGTCTACCAACTCAGCTGGAGTCTAGCAAGCAATAGCAGCGGGTCGGAAGAAAGTATGGTCCACAGTTGCAATTATCGCATTTAGAACGAGCCACATATGGCTCGTTGGCTGAGAACGATAGACGAACAGGCGGCGCACTGGCACTGACACTGGCGCGACACGGTCGGGTCCTAACGGGATTCTAGTTGGGTTTGCCTACAACAGAGGCGCCACAGCAGCGGCAGCGACGTCTCGCGAGGTCGAGCAAACTGACTGGAGGCACTAGTGTCCTCGCTTATTGCAGGAAGTGGCGTGGCATAGGTTGGCCTTGCCGCAAGCCATTGGGGCGTACTTTCATATCAAAAGATATCGACCCTTTTAAGTAAAATGAAAGAACCAAAAAAAGCAGCAGAAATGATGACGCCGGAGAGCTTAGCTGCCGGGTTAGGCGTTAAAAACGCATGTGTTTTTGATTGAGGTCGGTCAATTAGAGATCAGCTAAGCTAGCCGACTGTACACAAGTCGGTGGAATGGTCTTGCAGCTTCCAGGAACTATTGTCGTCACGATAAAGTTCTCAGACCCAGCTCAGACCTTTTTCAGACTCAGCGCCTTGTAACGTTTCCATAATAATCTCATCGGCTGGGGATTGGCAAGGTACGTTTGATGGCATGTACGTGTAATGCTCAGTATGAAAGAGACTGAATGCATGAAAGAAGTATGTGAGATGCGACAGTACAATCAAATCCCTGTGCTATACATTGTTTTGTCTTTTGCATTCTAAGGTAAACAATATCGAAACGAAGCAAGCAGCACCTGCGTACAATAAAGTCGACTACCACGCAGAACAGACATCAACGATGGCGCATATCAAAATTGACAGCCACGTCGATGTCCTCGTAAACGTCACTGAGGCTGTTCAGGCGTTCTCATACGCTTCGGAGTGCGTTTTACCGAAGAAATTTTAAAAACAAGGAATCGACAATCTAACCTAGAAACTCAACCATTACAGCACTTTCGGCACGCCTGATTCAATTCGGGAACGATGTTCGTAACTTGAAAATGGTAAGATTCCCGTTCTTCTTATATATCTTGCTAGAACTGAATGCGATACAATCTAATGTATAAGAACGCTTGAAAAAGACAAAAATCTTTAAAATACCTATTGGTATGAGTGAAGACAAGGGAAGCAACAAGAGGCATAATATTCGATGGATACCGTTGCTATAGGATACGTTTCGTAGAAAAGCTGTTTAATAGAATAGTCGTCTATTGTATGTTATGTCGTTATGTTAAATGCATCCATAGTTGTGCTATAAGTGTGAAGACTAAGCAATTTATAAGCAGCTATTTATGTGCAATTTATTGGAACGTAAAGCTTATTTACAGACGATTACCCGCAGATTTAAAGCGGCACAAGAAGTCCTGTGCACAAAAAAACATTGGAAGGGGTGTTTGTCACGTGAACAACAACAACAACAATTATAGACGTGTCACAATGCTGTGGTGGCGTGGCAAAGATGTGGACGCGTTCATACGCACCATCTACCAATTTCACGCAAGGATCGTGATCCTCTTTCTACAGATACATTCGAAAACTTTTGAAGGAAGTTATTCCATTTTGTCGCTAAAAGATAACTTGTCGATATGCAGAGATATGTATATTTGAGTGTACTTTTTTATAGCACCTAGATATTAAACAATAAAGATTTAGGGTCCGCTTTTAACAAGAGTAACGAATACTGCTAGAGTAATTGAAATACCAACTCTAACCATCATACGAATCACATGTGTTTTGCCTATAATCACTCAGTAAATGTTCACTTACTATAGTTGGATCCGGTATCCCGATGTAAGCACCGCTGGGTCACGCATATGGCAGTTAATTAATTCGCTGTAAAGAATTAGAAGAGCTAACTATCGAGTATAACAATTTAGGTAACAATTTCTCCAAGGATATTATATCATAATTGTTTTAAGAAAGCGCGCTAAGTATGCCGGATATTTAGCATCGGGAAAGCGGGCGCATCAGAAGATCCACACTAATATCTATGACATTTGGAATGAATAGGAACTTGTAATGAGCAATTAACAGGCTCGACCAACACCATGATTCGACATTGCCTTCTTGTAGAATCTCTTCTCCAAAATATCATTCATATACAGATTTTCTAGAATACCGTCCCATAAGGGTAGTAGCTTCCTTGGGCTAAGCGCAGTAAACACCCTAAATATCATTATCAATGTGATCACGACAGACCATTTCGGCTACGAAGCGATTTGAAGAAAACGCTGACCACGAATCCCAGCTAGGACTCTGGTACGATGTCAGCTGACCTTTGCGCAACAAGGTTCCCTTTGGTCATTCACCAAGAACGCCACAAAATGGCTCGCAAACAGCGTCTCGATGCAGAGTGCTACAATAGTCTTTAGAAATAAGACGCTACGTTATTGAGTGAACTTACACTATCATTAGGTTGGACCTCGTCCGCGTAATAACTTCGGGGATAACATATTCTCCGCTTAATATTTAAGACAAGTTGCGGTGTATGTTCGAGCTCGGGCCTAGATGTATTTCTTTTCGTTTCATAATGTTTGGGAGCCAGCCAGTCAATGATGGAATGGCTAATGGCGATTCCGGACGTAAATCTCGAAATATATAGGTGCGACTGGAAGCCGCGTAAAGTAAATACATCTGTTGTGTATTGGAAGTATGTTTGTTTTGCCTTAGGAAATGTCCTAGAGACTAAGGTCTTCGAGAGCTTGCCGGCGACATGCGTCCCATGCAATGAGCTTTATTTCTTATGTGAGGCTGAATGGGAAGTATCGGGTTATGAGCAAATTTATTCAAAGTATTTGTAAAACATTTACACCTTTTTCTAAATCAGTGCCGACATTGTATAGAACGGCGAGTAGGTGTTCAATTGGTAGTGCATGATTATTGTTAATTTTAAACCGAGTTCGCCAGCGAATCAGCTATGCTCTTTCAAAATAATGTCTGCCTTTCAACAAGGGGCCATCCATGTCGTTGATAAACAAAACGGACGACCGTATTAAATCTAACTGACTATGTCTGCTTTTAGATATTATCAACCAGAATATTTCTTATAATATATTACTATGATTTGTTTCCTATTAGCCTAGCGACAAAGGTATACCTGGGCATTTGGGCAGAATCTGTTGTTCGGAATAACAATTATACTGATGAACGTATTTCTAGTCCTGCTTTGTGATATTTTGCTGATTACAGCAGTGATGTTCGAAGCGTAGCGAACGCCAAACTACTTTCGAATTAGAGCAACTTTGTTCATGGATTTTTTAGAATGAAACTTAGGGATTCATAATGTCCTATCTAGTAACATCAAATATTTCAAAGTTTGCAGACAGTTCACAGACTATTGCACACACTTTGCAATTACGGTATTATCTGCATTATGAAAATACTGCGTTCAACCTGGAAGTCAGTATCGAAGTTTTTCCAGCACGATCCGAAGGTTGTGCCTAACCACTAGTCTAGCGGTACCTCTATTCCGAACCTAGGTGAAAGCAATCAGCAGCTGTAAACCGATCCACTATCGTATGGAAAATCTTTGCAAAATCTAGACTCCGATAGGGCGTTGCTTCCTATCCCGGACATTCATGTGCTGGTGAGACTTTTACCGCCTTCTGCTGTACGAACTTTAATTCCGGAGTTTTAAATACAACTGACTTCGGATAGCAGTTTTACTTCAGGTTTCTGCCTGACTGACTGGGAGTGTCATCTATAAACGCTTGTATGTTCCTCGTCTGGCTATGGAAATAGCCAGAATCTAGAAAAAAAAAAAAAAAAACACTAGTTATGCTTGCTTAGTGGACTGAGCAATATTTTTTGATATCCCCATAGTTTTTGTGTTTATTTTGTATATTATATACACGTATGAATCATTAACATCTGTCTGAAATACTTGCGTGCGTGGCCTGTACGGAAACAAAGTGGATCATTTTCGCTTAACACGCAATTGAAGCACGATTGTAAATCTCGTAGTTAAACACGATCTCGTAAACAAAAAATTAACCTCAATTGCTTATAGGTGTCCCTTATACTGATAATTACGCCTCAACGATACTTGGCCGTAGTTTATTTCCTTGACAATGATAATAGAAATAAGGCAATTCGATTACGACGTAGGCAAGTTATTTCATTTTTCAGACAAAAAGCGGGCCCAAAGGTTGAAAATTGTCTTCTCTACAGTGAACAGTCGTAGTAGGACTGAAATGCTTTATCTCAATAGATAGCTTTGTTTTTTCGATCCGACCCCTTCATACAAAATGCACTTACAGAACACGAATCTAACAAGCTGATTTAAACTAATTGGTAAAATGTACTTGTATCGGATAGAATTGTCATGCAGGCAGATCGGATACCTCATTAAATTTTACGGTACAAACATCGTAGGCGTCATACACACAAGGCGAGCAATTTCATCCCGTCACGTTTTGCACACCGCTAGACGCGTCCATTTCAGGATGCTGCGGCGTTACAGAACACATAGGCTTCCGTATAACACTGTCGACGCTGACGCAAATGCTTGGCGCACATTTGAGGTCGCCATGTGCTGTTAAGCTATATTCGATAGCAGGCTGCACATGCATGTGTGGGTATATGTGTAACAGCAATTCACGTTGCCCTCTGAGTAGCGCCGGGCTTGGTCTGATATACCGTTTTACCGGCTGCGTAAAGTCGGCTTCTGTCTAAATACTTATCGGGAAGCATCGCCGGTTGGCATCAAAAATCAAGCAGAAGTCTAGAAAAAGGGTCGATCACCTGAATTAGTCTCGTTAATTATCATTATTAATTTTAAGCATTTTAATTTTTATTAATTTATCAATTAATTATTAAGTTATTTTATCTGTTATTAAAAACATTTCTAACTTGATAGGATTCGAAAGTATTAGAACGAAATATCTGCGCGACAATGATGTGGTAGAGTATTTGGCATCGTGAGTTTGAACGTCAATAGTTCGTCAAAGAGAACCGAACATGTTAGACCTTGATGGGGATTATGTACCGTTGCTTAATTAGAAAACCGATGGAAGTTGTTAGTTAGTGAAATAGATAAACGGAACAAAAAAGAGCTTCTGTTAATTTTATTGTGTCAGATATGATAGATAACTGATCAAGGGAGTGCTAGATAAAGAAGATAAATTTGATATGAATGAATTTGTGACACATGTAATGGATGTACGTCGTAAACAAAATTAAGTCCACAAGTAGCTTAGACACCAACCGTGTGTTACATGAACCGTATATACAATTTGTGTGTGTTATAAGCCAGGTAAAATTGTTATTAATTAAGGAGCTTGGTATTGCCTGTCAGTAACCTGTCAATCGTAATCGATCTTTAAAGCGAGTTTTCTTCGATCCTGGCGTCCAATAGAAGCGTGAATAAATGACAAAAACCCTGGGAATAGTAATTTCATCTAGCAAGCAATGTCATATTGGTTGGCAAGCACGCAAAAATGGACGACTTGTGTCTCTATGGTAAACCATATCTATGGCTAGGACTCGCATAATTGGTTCGGTTGAAGTAAATCTATATGTTTAAGACAAGGCCAATACACCATCAACTAGACGGAATATTCTAATGTTTAATATGACGAAATGTCTAATGACGAAAAGGTCCAATTTAGCAGTAGCAGTAAGGCTGAGCAAAACAAACCAATTTGGTAGCTTTTCCGTACCCCATAAAAATACAGGTAGACGCTTGACAACGATGTCTCGGTGTTGTGCCGGATTGCTTCTATATGATGAACCAACACGTATGAACAGATTTATCTGTAGTCTTTAATACATCGTAGATATCAGACGCAACAAGCTTCACTATAATGAAGATGTCGAAATCGAACAATAATGATATGCACAAATCTCGTTAGTTGAAATGTTTTTCTCATAGCCTTGTAGAAATACCTTAACTAAGCGTGATCGAACTCCTACAGCTGCTTTCCGTTTTCACACAGATTCAAAATCGGAAAGTTCACTCTGGCGAAAAAATTCAAACAACCTCCAACTTAATTCTTAAATGTGAAGTATCGTGTCCGACGGATAAACGTGGTTACCTGGTATTCAGGTGAACGTCCAGGGCTTAATAGCATTTCGACCTCGATATACCGACTGCCGAGCGTACTTAAATTTGCGTTCGGAGTCAGGCAGAATCTTCAAAAAAACCTATATAATAACTATATAGTTTATTTTCCCATTATTTGAATCGGTGAATGAAGTCAAGCCTTCTCCTCTTGAAGTCTATGCGAAGTCGGTGTAGAAATTCATAATGATTCAAAGTTTAAAAAAACAGTAGTGAAAATAATATAATATATATATATATATATATATATATATATATATATATATATATATATATACGTGTTTTTATATTTGGTATCGCGTTTGCATAATCACAAAAGAACATAGTCGGGATCGAGAAATCGGTTGAAAATCGCTTACGGATTATAAAAACGTCTGCTTGAATACACTCGACAAACGACATTACGGTTGGATATTATGGATGAGAGTTATATTCGAACTGAATTTGATTATGGAGTGTTACTTCCAAAGTGGGTAGATGTTTACCGTGGAATAGACATTGTTCTGATGTAGTTAACCCTGTATCCTATGGGAACGAGTTTGGAAGAAGACGCAGCTAAACCAGCAAGAGAACGTATGCGTTGTTTAATACTGTTGTAAGATAGCTATTGTTGATTTGAGATGATAACACACTGTACACCGGTGAGCGGTTGAAGATCAATACTATTCCCGCGCCTGGTGAAGGGAAGCAATGCACGGATTGACAAGCATGCGCTTATCGGGGCCGATGAGTGCCGCATTAAATAGTCAGTCCTATGTTCGCCCTCGTTGCTGTTGCAGCAAAGCTTAGACACACACGTTGAAGTTCTAGTAATGACATCATAAACAGGTAAAATGATATTCATTAGAACGGGGCTAAATATAAAAGTCCTAACTGATTTATTACCAATCTTCCACAATTGTGGCATAGACTTTGCTACTACGTATATACCAGTGTGACCCGTTGCTACATGCAAAATATCATACACGAGCTAAATATAGTTTACAGGTTACGCTTGTATAAGTTATACGCGTTTTCTTAATTCAATAACATCGACGTATACACGCCTGCGCACTAATATATTACTGCTATTTTTAATAAGGCAGACTCTGTAGGGTTATACGGTTTTTAGGGCCAGTGCTATAAAATGATCTGGCCTTGAAGGACTATTGAAGACCAATCACAACAGAGTTGTTTAACAACTAATTAGCAGAACAGGTCTAGAATTATTTCTGAGGCAGTTTTACCACCATTGGCCAATACAGATTTTAAGGACGTTATTGACAGTCGACTCCGCAGCTCTTTCGATGAGATAACCCCAACGAATCACGGAATGATGAATAGGCGTAAAAGTAACGTTAGAATTTGAGTTCTTATATATGAGTGAGACCAGCTCCTTTTACTCTCTTCGAATAGATCTAGGCGAGACCGCGACGTCAAGTCTGTATTTCCTCTTGCCATTTAGGAACGAACGGATGACGCTGAATATCCGCTTGAATTTTTCGAGGCCGTAAAAAAGGTAAAAGGCGAACGTGGCGTTTTACACTGGAAAGCCTGATTTCGGCCTTTCATGTTTGACGTTTTGAGCGTCTTGAGAAACAACGCGACAGGCCACCTGCCTATTGAGCCGTTTGGCTACTCAAGGAATGCTCTGAGAAAGGGCAGGAGGGGGGGCAGTAGGCCAACCTATGACAGCGAGCTGTCAATGTCTCTGATGCAGACTAAATCAGACAAAAGCGCTTGTCATGGTCAAAGGTATGTCGTAAAGCAGGAAATTGCCCTACAGGAAATTGCCACTTTATTCGTGTCCTTGGTAAAGCTGAGCGAAACCCGGGCTTCACGCAGAAGGTGGCAAATGGTGAAGTTGTTGAGTGGACGGAAATGGAATCGTGTTGTCGATATTTTTCAAAAGTTTTTGTATTAACATCATCGACAGGTACATTGAAGCACAAGGAAGAGATTGAAAAATTTAAATGCCCTACAAACCTTCCAACGTAGAATGCTTTATCGAAAGGTAATATTTAGTATTCATCAAAAAAACAACGTTACTTTGGGAAAGACTGCTACTAGTGGTAGTACCGAATCTAAGTTCGAGATTTTGCTCTCTCTCTCTATATATATATGGTGTATTTGCAACATAGTTTTTGTTATTAGTATCCTAATAACAAATAATAATTATTGCGCATCTTGTTTGTTTGTTTTAATTTTAGGCACCAAGAGTGCAATTACAAATTAAGTATGGGGGAGTGTATAGGACGAATTGAATATCTGTGGCTGTAGCTGTCATAAGGCCAGATTGTCCTAATAATGGACTAGACGAAGCCTGTAAAGTTTCCTTACAGAATAACCACAGTAGAATATTCGATAACCAATTTACCAATCTTTCTATTCAACAAAGTCCGGCAAACTGTGACGAGCGATTGGCTAACAGCATTAATAGTAGAACTTAACTAAGGGCTATTTTAGAACCACCTGAACTTGCAAGTTGGACAATATCTGATTCATTTAATTCAGCGATACGTATTGCGGGTGCTCGCTTACGTCCGAGTCTTGCTGCTGCATTTGCTAAAGCTGTTTGACGGGTCAGTTATCCTCGTTACTTGCGACATAGCAACAATTTACACATTCTAGGCCGTTATGGTGCACCTAGATGATTGACAACTGTACACTGGGCAGTAGCCGGTTCTGGACCACACGATGCCAATACGCTCTCTTAAGCTAGTCAAAAAAACTACAAAGCTTCATTGATCCTCTTTATAAAAGTGAACAAAAAAGAAGAAGAAGAAGGGAAATAGGCTCATTCGAATAGGCCGTACAGAATTCCAGACCACTGCCAAATAATTAGAAACTATTTTTCTGGTATGAAACAGAAAACGCTAATTGTCTGAAGGATGATTAAGTTCAGTGACGAGTGGTATGTGTTTTGTCGGTGTGATCCCCGATTTAACTGGGATCCGTCAACTGCGTGCTTCCGAACCAGAAATTGCAGCAGATTAAACCCGTTACGCTAGACCCAACAAATTTTGGATACCTTTGAGAAGTTGACACTTAATAAGCTGCCTAATCGAGAACTAGATTTGATCAATTTTCTCTCATTCACCGTTTAGCTTGAACGAAAATCTTTGACGGCTAAGATATTGGCCATGTTTAGCATAATTTCGAATTTACCTCAAAGTTCGTCGTTCATAAAGGGAATGGCCACTAGACGGAAAATTCGCTAAACACAAACACTTCAATACTTAAAAATCGGTTTATTAAGTAAATGGATCTAATGCAATCTGCAATTTACTGCACGAATCATTCGCTCCATAGAGTATCACCTACGGACTGCCCCCTTATTAACTAAACACGTCCTACAATCTAAAAAAGAAACCCCAGCCAACAGGCGCTTGATTGTTTCGAATGCATAATGTAAGCTTTACGTAAGCATAACACTGTGCCCCAGCTTCGTTAGACGCGCATCGCATTAAGGGCGCTCATAGAAGTTCTATGCATGAGTCCCTGCTTCCATAAGCACTGTTTGTTCATCCTGCATAAGTTGTGGTCGGAATACGGGATATTTATAGCGTAACAAGGTCATGCTTGCGGCCTCCAAATCAACGTATTTGTAGGGAAAATACATAGGATTAAACTCTGTGGGCAGTAGGTGAATGGCATCAACATCGATAGCAATGCTTGTTAGGTATTCTGCATTATTAGAACGAAAAGTCCGGATATCATTTTTATTTAATTACAGGATATTTATACTTACAACGGCAACGATAGTACTTACTATGGGCTATATTGAAGCCAATATGATTAATGACGACAATCTAGGTTCGCTCATACTCATCTAACTCTGCAAACGCGTATTACGTCATCTGATGATTTTTCTGCTTTTTTTTGTTAGTTTTTGTAAGGTTTTGTAGTTTTCTAGCTCGAATAAGCGCTACAGGCACGAAGTAGATCAACGGGATTCGGAAATTACTAAACACTATTGATGGTGAATATTTTCTAAATAATAATTAACTGTTTCGTTTTCTTGCAACTTCTAGGCCCACGTGACCTGAAACGCAACGTAGTTGTGCTGCAGTCGTAAATCGATATTATCGTTAAGCTTGAACACTCTTGAACGCACAATAAATTTCATCCGTTCATAATCAATAGTGTGTTATGACGAACGGAGTCACCGTTTCTGCCAAATTTAGTGCGTCATCAGCATTATTCACCCTACGTGCCTTTTTTCCAGCTTAACAAGTTTCAAATGACGTAAAGGACTTGATAGGACTACTTACAACGAATAAACACCAACAAAAGATAGTATGGCGCAGGCCAAAAAATCTATTATGGCGTATGGCATTTAGTGATAATTTTTTGTTTATGAACAGTTTGCGATTAATTCCAAACAAAATGACGGAATGCCTTTGGCAAGTTTCCGTAAGCTGAATACGAAAAGGGCAAATTCTATCGTTGAGATGGGCCATTGTACATTAAGGATCTACTTGTGTATGTACGCTCGCATGACTATCGGTCGAGTGCATCTTCATTTTGAGCTTTTCAACCGAATACTAGTGATTTAAACCTAGCCGCAAAACATTTATACAGCACACTTTTCTTAATCGCCGAAGGACGTTTGCCAGTCGAACGATATATGGCATCGCCTGGAAGCGTCAGTACGGTGATTTTTGCAGACGAATTAACCATTGTATGGACAACCTGCTCAATTTACACAGGGTCCTTATATATCAATGTGTACAAATATATTTTGTGTCCTCTTCTTCTGTCTACGTATGAGGTTTTCTTGGAGCCATGTCTTCACAGGCAATTTTTCTAAATATATATATCATTAGATAAAGAGAAAGCTCCACGTCTTTTGCACAGATGGGAAGAACAAGCTGTTTTTGAGAGGCTATGTTGCTAGAGTTGCTTTGTCAGCGACTCTACGCCAATCAGAAATAGGAAACATCAATATGTATTGATCCTAATCGAGAACATTATTGCGTTTCAGTGTGTGCGTTCGTCGAACATAGCTAGAACAATATTTATTTACAATTCATTCGATAAACAAATCAATAAGCAAAGCCAGCCCCATTTTTCTTGACATTATCAACACGACGTTGTTGTGTTACTATGTACAAGCCAATCGCGAAAGCAAAATGACGAGAAAAGGCCTTTCGATATAATCGATGGACATTG
The DNA here is from genome assembly GCF_002443255.2 of Varroa destructor. Classification (NCBI taxonomy): domain Eukaryota; kingdom Metazoa; phylum Arthropoda; class Arachnida; order Mesostigmata; family Varroidae; genus Varroa; species Varroa destructor. The sequence continues at coordinate 44,688,462 of NW_019211454.1, read as the reverse complement.
TTCACTGACGGTGCTCCGTTGTCACTGCCATGCGTTCGAAACGAATCGGGCGCCTAGCGACTCTCGGTCTAAACTTTTGATAGAAACGATGGTGCAGTTTAATTCAACTGAAGTGAGATTCCGAAGCACAAAACTGCTTTGGCAAAAGAACACCATATAGGATAGGCAAAAAAGCTTACCACTTTTTGGTACAGAAAGTACTGAAACTCTTACATCCCGAGGTTCACATTAGCTCGACCCAGATAGGGGGGTCGATAGTTCAAATAAGGGAATTGTCCTTCTATTTTTCATCGTATCTATGACATGAGTAGACAACGCCTTGATAGAACGCTGTGATCCTTCGTTTTTACCCTGACTTGTTCACTATTTTGTAAAAACATCCTTTTTGGTTTGTGGCTCCTATAAGTCGAATAACTTAGCAGACGGTATACCTCGTACGCGATTCTGATGAGGGTTCAGATGAAATTACATTGCACCTTCGACGTAATACCATTTCATATGGCACATATTACTCGAGGAGACCACGTTTTTTATAGTTGCCATGTTCATTCATCTATAGCGCTAAATTAAATGTGCTACATACAAGCAGTTCGACTGCAGACGAACCCGTAGTCTGATAACACAAGAAACCGAACCCCCTTTCATCTTGTGCTTTATTGTACTAGCAAGTTAAGGAGTTTTGTATTTTCGATGCAAAATTTATCTTGTATAATTGATAGGGCTCCCGTCAACCTAGTCAGATATAGTCAGTGATTTTCTGGAGAAAACAGGAAGACAAACATCGGATAAAATTACCAACAAGCGGGTGTGAAAACCTTCAAATCAAAGTACTTATATATTGAATCATACGTGGAACGGCCATGACGCTTTTTTGCATACGTACGGCTGTTTAAAACGTTATACTCACTGGGATCCTCTTGCCTAGATTTAGATGCGATTAGACTAATCAAAATATATTGGCAGTGTTTTTAACTGGAAAAAAAAACACAGTATTTTTCGTGAGTTTCGCGAACGCATCTGCTTATTATTTATTACCTATTTATTTGTTCACCGTTTTTATCTACGACTTTCTTGTATATCCTCAGCCAACGTATACATTCTACTTCGTTCGAATTCTTCTAGGTTCTACTTCCAACTGTTGAAACACTATTTATTATCAAATGTACCTCTACCAATTTAACTTGCCAGTGGTCGCGAACAATATTTTTACGTCAGAACATGATGCTTTTCTTCTACTTTCTGTATTCTACAGACCCTAGACCTTCCCATCCAAATATATACATATATATATATATATAGATATATACGGGAGTTTTTAGCTACAGCACGCAATGCTCGATAAATTCAGCATTTTCTCGTGAATTAGAGAAAATAACCGAAATTCGTATAATAATCAGTACACTTTCCCATATGCTTCATTTCAAATATTATCTTTTTCACCTCACTGAGTGCAATAAGGGAAAAGATTAATCTTTTCCCTTATTGCACTCTGCTCACGCAAAACATGCCAGTAAAAGTTTAAAGATCCAAGTCTAATAGATACTTCTAAGTTACTTTTACTTGTATACATACGTCTATATGGTCCATGTTTCACGTCCGTCATTGCCGTTAGGTATTCCATCAGACAAACGGCTGGCTGGCTGGCTGACTTCCAGCATGAAACGAGATCATTCTATGCCCGGGTTCGAATCTAGGCCACAACGTGTACCTAAGCCTAGCAGGCAAATACTCACTAAGATTTCACGGGGACATGTTTATTTAATCTACAGTAACTTTGCTCTATGGGCTGTATCTGGTGGCCGTTGAAAACTCTCTTCAGCTTTTGGAATGTTTTCTATTAGGTTTTTATTGTTATTTCCTACGAATCGTGTCAATGGACAGCCGGAAAGATAGCAGAGCATAGTCTATCTAGAGGGCCCTTTTTAGTTAGTACCTGTAAGAGCCGTATTGAATAACATGTAGTAATATGTGAAATACCGCAGGGACGAACCCGTATGGATAATAACTTCAGAGATAATCAATTATGAGTCCACTAGAATACATCTTTAACTGGCTCTAAGCAGACTGGATGAGAATGAAAAATGCCTCATATAATAGCTTTTGAGATTGTCTTCTTTTCGAGACGCGTTTTTATGGCCCTCAAATATCGCTAGCGTCTCAAGAGATCGCCGATTTAAGCTTCGTCATGTGTGTTGTATAGAAGAATTAGAAATAGCGACTTTTAGACTCACAAAAAGTAAACACCCTCTGACTCTATGTTTAAATACCTATGGGCTTTTTGTTTGAATAGGAATACTTTGCAAATCCGGCTAACGATAAGTCATCTTATCTCTACTTGGTAATTGTATGCCAAATATATCGTCTAATTAGAAATTGCTAAAGTAAAAACACATTGAAATTCGCAGAAGTGATGGTCTTCACAGTGGTTAAACTTCACAATCAACAAATTTGATTTTCGAAATTATGAAAGATATTTTCGTCGAAACGTACAAGTTATAATTTTGTCTTGTTACTCATAGACGAGACCTGGACAACAACTGGCTGAGCCAGGTATTTACCTACTAGGGATTTCTTATTTGCGAATTATAGTTGCTTAATGAAGAACGAAATTACAATTTATATATGAATAGCAAACATGAAGCAATCATCATGGAGTGAGTGCCTCGCAAAGGCAACTTCAAACACTTCAGCAGGCAGGTTCTTATATGTGTACACGCATCGCTCGGTTAGATATCTGCAAGGGTACTTTGTCAACCACAAGTGACAGCGAGCATAAATAGATCGTCCCCGTCGCAGTACGACCTCTTTCTACCTGCAGTGACATCCCACAGGGTCGTGACGAAGGCGACGGGGCTGGTCGAATTGTGCCAGCTCCTGTTTACCCTGCTCTAAGAAAGGCCAATATAAGTTAGGCCTGCTTTACGAATGACTGCTTGTGACAGCGTAGAAATTTGTGTTGACCTATCACGACTGTGCATGGCATATAGGACACGCGTCGAGCAGGTCCAACTGTACGGCTGGACCATTAAGATTTGTGATGCAATGCGTTCGCCTCATGTAAAGCTTAAAAGCAATTAGGCTTATACAGATTAACAACTGATTATGCTATAACAGCTCATATACGACATTATCTACTACACAACTGGTGCTAAAGCGGGCACTGCTTTAAATCGGCAGGGGCTCGTAATCGATATTCTCCACAAGAAGGTATTGACTGCTCAGCTGCCCCGCAGCAACTGATCGCAAGATATGGAATCACATATTCTACTATACTACTGATGAAGGAAGTTATTTGTCACGAGAAAATAAGATTCTCGAAAAGGTATCGTACCAGGTTTGAACCACGAAACTATTTATCGGCTGTATTGTTCTTGTCGGCCGTATGGCAAAGTAGTATGAGATTATTTGAAAGTTATTCTGGTTGCAGATGCGGACACGAGTCCGTTTTTGTGTACCCGAATTATGAAAATGTAGAAACACGTTGAATCGTTTTAATTTTGTGCCAAAAACTAACATATTCCGCACGTCTCTGGGGAAGACATTGCTACCAGGTCATATTGGCGTCAGGCCGAAGTTGGTTGCTACCCAACAAAAGAATACTGAAACACAATAGCCTGCGTGATTGTGCATCTGTATCTTTACGAGACAATTAAGTCATACAGTAGTGCAGTAAAAAGGATTAAAACTTTTTGCTTAACAAATGTGGCTGAATATGCAGCAATAAGTCCTGTTATTACTTCTTGGGTGATTATAATAAATAAATGGGTAAAATAAAAAAAAATTCAGTCGCCATGGGTCAAAAATATGATGTAACCTTTCTCAATAGTAATAATAAAAAAAAAAAACAAGAAAACTCCTCGAGGGTGTGGACCTATGTAACTTCGGCTGAAAATACGCATTTGACTACAATTAGGTTCCTATCCACCGCAGAAGTTGACATGGAGCAAACAATGAGCAACTTAGCCGCGGCCATTCCAAGTTTAGAACTGCAAAAGTAGAAGTCGAAAGCGCTCCACTGCTGCGAACTCGAACATCCTCTAAAAGGAGTCACTAGTTACTGAAAAGTTAGCCGAAGCTTTACAACGTCTCAGTAGAGCCGGTAACTTTGTGGTAAGCCCTGGGGAGCCAATTTGGTTAATCAGAAACAGACCGGTTTAAGCAGCCGACCAAGGAATGCCCGACTGGGCGGAACCACTCTGAATGTCATACGTGCCACTTACAGTGGTAAATGACAGGAAACCTGTACGATCGCCCAGATAGCAAAGAAACGCTCCTCTGCGAGACGTAACGCAAGTATAAGGAAAAAAAACAAAGCACTCGCTTCTGGCACTTGACCTATGGCCATAAAGAATAGAAAACAATCTCACACACTTGTTGACGTTGACCCTGTCCACAGGATCTTACAGCCTGCTACAGGCATGAACGGATGGAACTACGCACGTCCTGCAACGAGGAGATGCATAGTTGGTCCTCGATGTCATACGCGACGGTTGACGAAGCTATCTCCTAGAATGCATACAAGAAGCTGTTGGAACGAGAGCTAGCCAACCGGTTTCTACAACCCCGCTGTACACGTGTGATGCCAATATGGGCCCTATCTATAGCTTTTCTCTATGAGATTAACTTAACTATTGTTATAGGAGGAAATAGAAGGAAGCAGTGTAATACGAGGGAGATAGCCAACATGCTCTACTCAGACCATATTAAAGAGCCAAAATTAAACTGCTCAGTTATGAATGTACGAAAGAACCATTATAAACAACAATGAAACTGCACGGGAACGTTCAGCTGGCTCATAGCATCGCTGTCCTATGACAAAGCATCTCGGTCAGTGGCCGCAACGCCTTCGATTTTTTAAATCGGTTTTTAAATAAAAATAAAAACAAATATTAGAGGTACGATTCACATAAAAGTTTGTATACCTTCACTGTCCCTCTAGTCGTATATACGTCAAGGACTTGACGAAAGCACTAAACTTTCTGGCTTCTAACTTGCGAAAAAAACCTATTTATTGGTTTACTAACACTTATATAGCTCTATGTTAGACAGTTGCAACGCAAACAATATCTCGTATACGAGACGACCGGTTCCGTAAAGTGCTATCCAGTCAAAGGCCCATATGCGTTAATCGACAGCGGGTTCAGTATTACTCATAGTGTGTCTCTCGCAGGTTTGTTATACGGCCGGAACTGTATTAAGAATAGTAAACAGAATAAGGGAATTTATGCTGCTCAAATGTGACTGCCCAGTTAGTTGGCACTGAAAGCTCAAATCGTTTGATAACTGGTTAAGGCTCGAACCCAATACCTCGTTTTTGCTACACGCTGTAGAACAGGTGAAGGCCACATCTAAAATAGTAGTTAATCGATCCTAAACATGGCTTTTGGCAATACCAAACTATGTGTTTGTTAAAACTACATATAACCCAATGATATACATAATACCCAACCTGTGTAAGTATAGAGCTGCCTGTATTCAGTACATGTAACATTCTATGAACACACTGGACAAACGTTCGAACAACTAAGGTAAAAGCAATTTTACGTTCGTTTACGAATAAGGTTTACATTACCATTTACAAATGCCTCGACACGTTGGACAGCGAGAAAGTAATTCAATATTGGGCCAATCAATACCAGTAAACTGTCTCGTACATCAAGCAAATCATTGTAGACACCGAACGCAGCGCTACCTATAGAGTAAACACGAACGAAGAAACATGGACGCGAGCGTTCTTATATTTGACCTTAACGATTTGCCACGTGATTTATGACAATATTGTAAGGTTTTTTTTTTAGATATTGGGATTATTCTATGGATTTCCTATTCATAGCATTGTTCCGAGTTTCGATGAAACCAATCTATGAGCTTAACTACTCCCGTACGTTTTATGTCAGTTTGAAAAATTGAGGCCAACCGAAAACGATTTTGCTCGCGATGAACGTTCCTTTCTGTTATAAATTTGCACGACAGGTTCGTCGTGCAACCCACGATGTGAAGCAGAATGATGACGGCATCAGTGCTAACGTTTGCCAAACGCCGTGCAGAACATGCTTTTTGCCTAATGGGAATTCGGGTCCTGGACATACAGCAGAAGAGTATTGGAAAATGTCTTTTTTCAGTAACCACTTGAGAAGAATACGCTTCCCCTAGAAGAATCTGCTTTGCACAGGCTGAACGTGTCCTTAATGCTAACAGCGTCTCGAAAGGTTGTCGGGAAGTACGATGCCCTTAGCTCATTCATAGTCGTGTTTTCGACCTCAAGTCGGCCGTCTCCCTAACAAATTCTAGCCGATTTGAAAATAGATTAGACAATAATGATACATTTCAGCACGTGTAGGTTTTTTACATTACTTTAACAACACACATATTTTCTTCTGTCCTATAAGCTATTTTAGTCGGAAAGGGCTATATATATATATATATATATATTAATCGTAATGGTTCGGGGAACCGCCCCATATAATTTGAAACTGTAGAGCATAAGTTATAGTCTGTGTCTGTCAACTAGAGCTGGCCTCTATTTATTCAGTTCTAAAAGAATCTCTACTGGAGAAAGCTATCATCCTATGTTTCCTCTGTATGCCGGTATTGATAAACTCATAGGAATTTGTATTTGGCTATCTTACACTCGTGTATTTGAAAAGGCCTGCTCTGATAGAATGGCTCATGGTCCGACATGACATGTCCGGCAGACTATCCACACGTATGCAACACTTTGGGAGGACCCTGGATACTGGACAACGTGATCTTGCTTGATATCCCCTTTCTAGAAACCTGCGCTTTAGTTTTCAGCTTCAAACCATGCGGCAATACCATACCAAAATTCATAGTGCATCCAGATGTATTTGTCCACAGCGGCAGCCCCTTTAATATGTCCTATCTGTTTGCTTGTCTTTGCAATATCCTTAAAAAAACATACCCTAATCCAGTTAGGCATTCGAATAATATTCTTGAAATGACAAATAAAAACTATGAAAATGTGCTTATAAACATTCATGACGGCCCTTAAATAAAATTTGTAAAAAGCCGGCGGGTGGATAATTTGCATGCTGATTGCAAACAAAACAAAAAAAAAAAGAAGGCCAAGTCGAATTAACCTACTAACGAATCTGTATTGCGCTGGTTACAGTAATTCCATAATTCTCGTCTCAAACTGAATTTCGACACAAAACAGGATGGTTCATTATACACATCAATAGGCATTTGCAAACCATACAGCTTGGCTCGCACACGACGTAAGTGACTGTTAAAAAAAACAACTTGTTTCTTCGATTCCGATCATTAACGCGGTTGACATAGTTAGGGCGTTAATGGGCACAAATCTGACGCTCGGACTGAGGTAAAGTGCCGTGATGAAGCATAAAAAGCAGTCTCGCCTGCTTTCTAAATCGACCCTCGACAGAAAAAATACTCAAGCGTTCCAGACAGCATTAGTAACCATTAAAACAGATTTTATTTGTAACCGATACACTTTGAGCCGATTTTTTGTTAATTGTTTTCCGGAGCCTGATGAATAGCGACCGTAAAACACGGTCCTCGATACCGTCTCCGGAATATACTAATTTATACAACGCTATTCGTGCCTTTAGGACTAATGACTTGATGATAAACTATCGCTTTATAAATCTTATAGGGCCCACGTGAACTGACAATTATTGCTTTTAACTTATTATCTATGATAAAACGTATAAAAAGGATAGTTATTTATAACTCGTAGCATTGTATTCTGGATATGAGGAGTTTGCCTCAAGGATTACTTTGTGCCTTTATCTGTCGAAGTACTGCTTTGCACCAAAATCAGTAGTCGTATTTATATAGATATTATTGGTTGTAAATTGAACAGTACATTGTGATAGTTAACGTGAGCAAATATAATTATATTATCAAGTGTAGCCTTGTTAATTGAAGGAAAAATACTACACTCTGCAGGTGAAGTTGTTTCTTAAACACCTAACTATGTTATCTTCTGGGTGTACGATAGCTTTCGTGATGTTTGCGACACCCTAAACTCAGACTTATTAAAAGAAGCCAATTAGATTTTCCATCTGTCTATAATAAACCTTGCGCACGTACCTCGACCTGCTCATGGAGGTTAGTGACACAAGTACCCTAACTGATTTATTGTTCGAGATCTGTGGGTTCGCATATATCTTCTAGCTTTGTCTTGATCGAATAGTTTCCTAAGACGACAGCTACAGGCGAAACAAGTGGATAACCTCTTTTTGATTCCTAGATAGAAGGAAGACAAGTCGAATAGACGCTGACACCTAATTTATTTCGTATGGTAATTTATTTCTTGTTCAATGATTTTCTCTACCATTTCTTGCCGTAGCCGAGACCAATTCCTCCATATCCAATACCGTGCCCGTAACCGCCTCCGTAGCCGTAACCGCCTCCGTAGCCGTAACCACCTCCGTGGCCGTAACCACCTCCGTAGCCAAGGCCTCCGTAACCGCGGTGCAAGCCATAGCCACCGCCTCCGAGGTATCCGGCGAAGGTCACAGCCACGAGGGCGGCGAGAACGATCAGAGCAGCCTACATAACAGATAACAGTAGAAGACCGACAAGAGAACAACAGCTAAATTAGTGAGTTTGCGCCATATCTTTTGAGCGTTTACAGACACTAACGATTACTCTTCAGGGAAGATTTCTAATTGGAGGAAGTCCTCATAGTTGCTTACCGTGAAGTTCATGTTGTAGATTCCTGAAATTTTTCGTTGACTAACTATTGCCTACGTCACCCTTTTATACGTTTAGTGAGACGGCGATCGCCGCAGCCCTGCTGATAGTATTTCAGAGGCGAGTCGCTTTAGAGCTTCTGCCACCGTTCACTGCCCACTGCGGCCGCTACTCAGGAGCAAGCATACGCTCCGCCGAACCCGCAGTGCTGTCAAGGTCGGGGCAGTCGTTCGGCACGATTGCCATCTTGCCCCTTGCTGTACGAAGAAACGTAGGTAACTATGGTGACAACAAACAAAGAGGGAGGGCGTTAACTATATGTAATCTGTACGGTGAAGGCCTGATAGTCGTCCGTTAGAAGTTGTGCAGTCGCTGCTGTAGGGGCAGACTGCACAGTTAGAATGTCGGCTTAACACTATTCTGTAAGCGAGAGTACAATGTACTAGAACTGCTATACAAGACAAAGCCACTTAATAAATAGTCGTTTGTCAGCCATAGAAGCGATCGAAGCAGGTACATCGCTTAATTATTAACTCTGTCAGCGAGAAAGCTAGCTAGTGGCAACGGGGGTACGGCAGGGTGCGCATTTGACATGGATGTCTTGTCATACATTGGGTACTTGCCAAACGTTTCGCTACGCTGCATAACAAGCCCGTTAACCTTGCATCAACAGAGTGATCTGCTTTCTTCCGTCGGTGCGCAGACATCGCCTTGCCGCCACAAGTAAAAGCATCCGCCGCTATGACGCTAATTGACGATAACAGCGCTATCACTACCGTAGACAACGATAGAAGAAGTTACCAGTCTTAATGGTAATTTTTTTAAATACTACTATTTCCATTTCTCATTGTACCATCGTACGTAATTCGCTTGCTCACCAATAACTGTATCTATGGATCTATATTGCCAGCTTGTCGTTTCTCTACCCTTTATGATTCGATACATTGCGTTCCCCCGTTTTTCTTTGTGAAATACTTTACATCAGTTATCAACCTAATTTAACAGTACGTACGTAACGCTGGTCTGCAATCCTTTAGTCAACGATCTAATTTTTGTCTGGATGATATCTCGACTTCGTCAGCTTTACCTAGCCATTTGTGCAGTAAAGAATGCCCAGTACTCGTGTATAGCAGCATGCGCCGCTGGGTGATCTTACGTGAGCGTAACTCCTCTCAAACCGGAAATTTTGTCAAAAATAAAATTCAATATGGTGTACGCACCAAACGCATAACAAAAGCCAGTCTTCCGCTTGGTCCACAATTCATCTTCCAGCTGCAGTGCCTGTGTATGATCCTAATAATAATGTTCTGCGTTATTTTTATACATATTAGATTAGCAGACATTTTCGCCTACACGTTTCGTGCCGCAATACGGTCGGCGCACCACCTATCTTAGGGTTTGTCTAACGCGATGCAGATTGTCACAATGAGATCTAACGGAGATAACGTAGAGGTACAAGGTCTATATATATATATATATAGTATTTATCCACTTGAACAATTAGAGCCGTTTTTCGTGGCTTTTTGGAAAGGTTTCAATGTAGTTGAGGCTGAAGTTCATTTAATGCATACAAACAAAAAAGAATTGCAGGCAGGCAACTAAGTCCCTATTAAATTTTCGCCTTTATCTTCTTCAATAGCTTTTCGCTAGCTTGGATACCTTTATATTAGCTCGTTTCAATAAATTGTAGATTAAGCCATAAAAAAATAGAAAAATTACTTCAGCGGATGATGGCTTTGTTTGTTTGTATATGCGCACACACACACACACTATTTATATATATAGGTGCAATATTGCGATGAATAGTGTTTGAGTATTCGTGGATTAGCGTGCAACAGCCTTACCCGACAGAAGAACTAAACGTTAGAGGATAAACAGGATTTGATAGAAGTCATACAATGTGAAACGAAGGGAGCCGTTAGCCTTAAGTTCAATGCTAGCAAACCGAAAAAGTAGGTCTAGAAGACAAAATCGCGTTGGATAAACTGCGGACAATACGTGACAGAGTCAAAGAGAAGCCGACGGATCGCTTTCTAAAGGAAAGGTTTACGTTCCATCCAGAAGAAACATTAACTTAAAGTTGTTCGAGTAAGCATGCGTTTTTTTTTTTTTGCTAATTTCGTCACGCCAGTACGGGTTAATTTGTTAATCCGTAATTGAAGCTCGATAGAGCCAGTGTTGTCCGACCAAAGACAAAAGCACGACAGGTGCGTGGTACGTGATAGACAGTATCTTGTACGATGCAGATGAGTTGTTTGAACTTAAACCATGATCATATGGCTCACAGATCTCTTTCTGCCAGTTGCAAATCACAAGATAAATGTTTCATCTTCCCACGAAACTTTTGCAGTTAGCTGGTTATGATCTAGGCTAAAAGATGTCCTATTGTACATAAGTGCCGTGTGTGACAAATTTAGTGCAAAATTGCGAGTCTGAAATAATTTTGTGCTGATTACGGCGTATTATATTAAGCACTCTTCTATTTACTTCCTTCATGATGGTTTGCGCCCGACAACCTATCAGAACGGCTGCATCTTGCGACAGGTTAACTTTCACCAGACTTAATGCATTGATCAACTATAACTTGGCGTATTTACGGACTTCCTGATATATGCGTTGATTGGAATCGAATCACCGAACGGAAGCTCCAAACCTGTACTGGACTTCAACAGCAGCTTGAAGGCAAATCCAGACAAACAAATACTAACGGAGTAAATGGTCACTAATATATGCTCGATCATATTTTAACGAGGATGCATATAGGCCTGTTTACAGTCTATTCTTACTCTTTGCGAAATGGAACTATTTACGATTGCCAGAAAAATCTCTAATTTTCTAGTCAAGCAAAGCTCGAGCGTACCTTCACTCTGCTTGGCACATAACTGTAATTGGCGTGAAGTACTTGCCCACATACTTAAGATCACATCGATAACTGGTTGAAACGTGTGAAATATATTGAAAGCTGATAACGTTTCTGTCGGGTTAAATATCGCATTATTTCGATAGGTATATACAAATATATACCCAAATAAATGTTTCATCCACATATTTACTTCTACCTTCAAAAATTTCATCAAACAACCGGGAAAGGTTAAATTCCTCGTGTCTTATATGAAGCATTTTTCCAAAATTTACGAGACAAGTTGTGAGTTTGTTACATTTCATGTTACGTACGTATTTGTATCGTATGCAGATAGACTGGCTAAACGGGGCAGACTATAGTTGGTTAAAATATCATCATAAATAATTACTTCGTTTCCAGCGGTATGAATCATTATCTTATGCCGTGTTTCGTCAAGACCAGTTGATGTACGCTATAGCTATCAATTTTAACAGAAAATACGACATTTCTTTACAATCTAACTTGATATTCCTACATGTGCATTCAATGTTTAGGAGAGGATACCCGTTTCTGGAAGGGACACTCCCACTTTGTGTATAAAAGGGATATACTCGATCAGATTCCAATCACAACTCCTCGTTGACTTCAACATGCACTTCAGCGTGAGTATTGCACGCAATTTTTTTTTACTATACCACGTTCACAAACAGAGAAGCCCCATTAGCGGTGACGCATCGTTCTGTAATTAGCTGTTTTATTTTCAGGTTCATAATCTAATACGTATTTCATATATTTTAGGCTGCCTTGATTGTTCTCGCCGCCCTCGTGGCTGTTAGCTTCGCCGGATACCTCGGAAGCGGCGGCTATGGCCTGTACCGCGGTTACGGAGGCCTCGGCTACGGCGGCTACGGAGGCGGTTACGGCTACGGTGCGGGTTACGGCTACGGAGCGGGCTACGGCTACGGCGCAGGTCACGGGCTCGGTCTTAGCCATGGATACGGGGGATATGGCTTCGGTTACGGCAAGCTATGGTAATCGGGTTAACGAAGCTAGCCCGGCCTAATACAGCCAGTATGCTCAAGCATTTGTAATAAAATCGCTGACCCAATTAGCACATTGATGTCACCTGTGTATTTACTATTGTACCTTTACAATGAACATCGGGTCCGCCATACCTGCATAAGTTCGTGTTGAGTAACTTCAATGCCAAGGCTCGGATAACAACTTAGTTCGCGACGGTCGGCGATCAAAGCCTCTTATTGCTGATACTTCTGCTAGACGTCTACTGCATCGTCCTGCGTTAGTATTGATTCATAACTTTATCGATTTTCAAAGAAAACACTCAGAGTAAGAAATGTCTCAAACTTGTCAGATATTGTCTATTATTATTCCTACATTATCACTGTCTAGATAAAGACCGTCATGTATAGATAGTGTCTGAGAGGCGTCTAGCGTGGATTATTGAGGTCAACGTATTTTTTACCACTATGCTAGTTAGAATTACATGCTATAAAGGTGTAAAGAGACAGATACCTTAGATTAAGGTACGAAAGGGATTCATTGTGGACAGAAGTTGAGAAGAATTAGCGCGTACCTCCAGTATCTGTTCGAGAGGTATTTCCTCATTGGCAGCAGCAGCAGCACGTTAATTGCGTATCAGTCGTAACTTCAACTTGATCTGAAAATTGAAGGGCCTCAATTCACAACGAAACACCTGAAGAACTTGTGATTATCGCTAATGGATTATAAGGCAACTTTATAACTGTTGGTCGCGGTTGAATATATCTAAAAGGAACGAATAAACACAGACGCTATTATCCATTAGTTCAGACCTTCAGTCATGAGAAACGTACATATGACGACGAAAAAGTAGGCTAAAAAAAGACAATTAACAACTAGGATATTCCGCGTGCAAAGAACGTATGTTTACATACGTTCAGATTTAGACTGTTTCTAATATAAGTTGTTTTTCGTTTGCACCTCTTCAGAAAAAATATTGTGTGAGAATGTTTTACATTAATAAGTTAAAATCTAGCACCTCTATGAAAAAAGTCTACTAAAGTTGCCAAAGCTATTCAAAATTAATGCAAGAAGGAATGGAATCATATATTTTTATTATGCTACGATTAAATTCTGGTTTATACAGAATACCTTTGTAATAAGCAGTTACTAAGTAAAGAGCTGGACGTCTTAGTTGGACCCAACTTGCGACGCGTGATTTTTCAAATTAAAGTAAGTTCCATAAAACACTCTTTTCCGACGCAAAACCCAAAAACTCCGAACTAGTTTATCCTAATATAACAAATGTTAACAAAATTATTGTTCATTTTCCGGTCTATATGTGCCGTTTGAAGCAGATACCATCTGTAGAGCAGATAGAGCTTCCGTGCTGATAGTGTTAATAAGTAAAGTTATACCGAAACATGCTAAATCAATTTCAATCATTTAATGATCGGCGGTAAATGAGAGATAATTTTTCAAAAAGCAGAGCCCTAGCTCTAATTATCCACAATTGAAGACATATAAATGAAGATGAACGTAATGAAGACATACGAATCATCGACTCAAGCTTGCATACACCGTTTAGTTTTGAATCTATCTTGTATGATTTTTAGCTGCCAAACTAGAGACAGTTTATTCGGACGTATATTTGCGGCCACAATACAGAGTAAGTTCATTACAAAATAAGTTTGATTATTAAGCTGGATCCGTTTTTCAGCTTTGTACCGACTTAATGTCAGCTTCTTCTCCGTTTCAAGCCCTTCCTACTATTTCTGTCGTCTCAGTGAATGTGGTCTCTGCCTGATACCGTGGCGACGGTCATGGGGAGATCGACCTGTCCCGACAAAATCTTTGCACACGGCGGTTACGATTTTAGTGAAGGTTTCGTCCGAGGAGAATGACATCGCAGCGAAAACGATATCTCTTGTGGTGTTGTACTTAAATAAGGTCGTGGTATTTGTCTTACGTATGAGAAGAGATGGTAATTTAATTAATTCCCCATAAAAGGTTTAGGCGAAACTATTATTCCCATATTTTATAATAAATAATACAATATAACGTGCGTTGTTAGCCCCAATAAGTATCATGTAAGAATTTGGGGTTGAAAGGTGACTTACTTCACACGAAATATGTGGGAAACCATGTACGATTACTCTCCTTAATGCACATATTTGACGACTATAATTGGTAAAGCCAAGTAACCTAAGTTAAATTCCACTACGCTCCAAGTCACTAAACATCATATCGCTAAAATGACCGTCAAGCTTGTCTCAAGCTGTGTATATATAACATTCTATCCATACATAAGGCTATCCATAAAAGTGATCAAAAAGTTCGGTGGGATATTGGGTAAGAAGTCGCTGACCGAACAATCGCTTAGCCTATCTTATGACATTTGCCCTGATTAGAGCCGCGTACTGAAGCCTTCCCTCCAACGTGAGGCGAGCATCGGTTGTGTTAGTGTGTTTTGCCCCTCGCCCATATAGACCCATTGCTATTTCATGTTGGAGACTTCGACATGAATTGAATGAACCTAACTCTTCAAGGAACTATTATGAAAAGTCGTGACGACAAGAAGCTCTTAGCTGCTAATCTAGATGCTCAAATGTAACAATCGCAGCCTATGTTATTGGTTAGACTTGGACTGTTCATCGGCTCTCCATACGTTATATATATGTATATATGAATTTGAGGTTTCATCTGGGTAGTGAAATCAAAATAGGGTTTGTTAAGGCTTCGTGAATATTTCGCAGCACCTTTTGGTCACAGTATTGAAAGCATCGTTTGCCGAACAGAAGCAGCTAGACGATTGCGTGGGGAAAGAAGCTACGTGGTGAAGTCGGATGGCAGCACAACAACAGAAGTTCAATAACAATAGCAAGTAGAGTACCCTGTGCTAGCTATGTCGCTAAAAAACACAAACTCAATCAACTGAATTTTCTATCGTTTCCCTCTGGAAATAATCGAGGGCAACGTTAACACGATCGCAAAATTCCAATTGAACCATACAACGGGGAAATAAATAGACTTCAGTTAAAACTAAGTCTTCCTGGTTGAAATGTTGTATCGCTTTTATTAAGGACAGGGATGTAGCTGATGACCGTATATTGCGTCTGTCAATGAATTTGTTGGCAATTCACTCCCGACCGCCTATTTAATAAATAAACACAAAGCCAAACCCGACGTCGTGCGATTTATGTAGCTAACAATTACACGACGGACAATATAGTGGGTAAACTGGCACTAAATAGAGAACGCTTTCATCCAGTAAATAGAAGTCTAAAAGCAAATAATTACTAAGCCTTACTCTGTCCACGCTCGCCGGATGTTCCTTTGTAACGGAAGGGGGGTATCATAACTTCAATAACTTAATATGAGATACTAAAACTAAAGCAAAATTCTTACTAATGTAGCAGAAAACCCGTTATTTGCTAAATGTTAGTAAAATTCTGATTCATTGACATCTGCTGAGATTTTCTTTTTTCTGATCGTGGGGACATGTGCGGGGTGGCCCTATTCCGTTTGAACAGTGTATTGATTGCTTGCAAAGAATTAACCACTGTCGTGTTCTTCTGGACCACCATCTCGTTTCGGCTCAACTAGTAGAAAAGAGAATATCTGATTTATTGATTTGTCTGAACGGTACAACAACTTACAGCTACGTAAAGACACAGCGGAGTATATATTATACGGTTTGTTTTCTGACAGGGTAGGTCCTGTATTTCCGTTTGAGCCAGCACATTGAGCCTATGTTTCTAGTCACTGGCCTGCTAAAAAAGCAATAATTACTTGAAAGCTAAATTATAAAGGGTAATGACTAAACCTAAATACGCACGGAGCCACGCGATGTCTGACATGCTTTTACTTTCCTGAGATCGCTTAAACAGTTGGTTCAGACAATTGACTTGTGGGTGGATTTATTCGCTTAAATAGGTCCAAACGAATATTCGTAACGCAGCTTGAGAGATTCCGAGCAGGACGCGCCTACGTCGACTTAGTGTCCGTTGAATAAACATAGGTCTGAATAAGATTCAATGCGCTCTGAATCGTCCGAAACTCGATTCCGTGCGATGCCAACTGAGAACTAAGCTTCTGACAGCTGCGTAGGATCTTCTGCGTACAAATACATCTAACGTTTTTTCCTAAAGCGTTTTTCCACACCAGCATCGACTTAATTCGGTAAGTAAATAGAGAGACGAATCTACTCTGAACATCATTAGTTGCTCACGTCTTAAAAGTGTTTACGGGTTATTGACAAATAGACATTAGGGATAAGGATTTTATTTCACGTTTCTAAGGGCCGTAATTTATGCCGACCTCGATAGTAATTATACTGCCTCCTTAGTATTATATGTTAAGTCATTTCCATATAGTTGTAAAAAGGGTGGTCCTTTTAAGAAACTAATAAAACTTTACGCCCTTCTACGATCAGAAGATGATCAACTAGCAAACCATTGGCAACAAAAACTATGTAGATATAAAACAATTGACTGTGAACATTTAGAAGTATAGCCAAAGCTTTCCAGAAGAGCACCTTCTTTTAATTCTAAATTTTAGCTTATAATTTCATTGAAAGCCACATACATACATTCTGCTTCTACTAACAGCTTACCGAAGGTTAGGTAGGAAGTATGATTCTCTTTCGTCTTCATTACTTTGAGGTCAGACAAGCCTACATGTGAAAGAGCTTTGTTGACCTGTTTACCTCCTGTTTCAGAAGGATCTATATAAATGACATTTGTATGTTCGTACATACCGTATCAGCCAGCTAACGTTCTAACTTGTGATAATGCACTGTTCTGTTTACACTGGGCTTTCGGCGCTTAGCCGATGCTCAGCCTGGAAAGCCTCATAGGTCTCTGCTCTGGAACCTTTTAGGCACGGCTGTAGACGCCGTGGAGTCTGCGCTTGGCCTCCTAGCCAGCCAGCCAGCTTCTATGAGTCTCTTTGACATTGTTGGCATATGGTGATATTTCTCTATTCATAGGAAACACCTCTTTCAAATGTCCAAGGTCATGGGCACCATACTATGTACATAATATTTTTTAGTCAAGATAATCTTAAAAAAAGTGTATAGAGTACCTACTTTGTGCCAAGTTTTTTTTAAGTAGGAGGTGGTAGTCTCTCCTAGGTAATTCCGATGTGCAGACAAATGGCTTCCATTATGTTTTCTACTATTATTATTATTATTCCGTAACACGATAAAAAGATGAACACAGTTTGCAAGTCTTTATATAACAATGCACAGCTATGGCTATTTTTATCAATTTCAGATGTCCACTTTACATAATGGTTTTTGAATGACTCAGATGGTAGGTGGGACGAAAAAACGTTTATGTCTATCCTGCATTCGGTCGCAGTGAGCGAATTAATGTTTACTAACAATAATTCAAAACCCAGGACCTTTTTTATGAACAGATTTCTTTGCCAAAATATGATATTGTGGTTTCATTATTTATGTTAAACAGAATTAGTACGTTCAAAGGTTGCTATGTAGACTCGATTAATAACGCAATGATTATTATACATATTAGGATCAGGTACTGGCATGCTTTTAACTTACATGAGCCTGCCAAAAAGGCTGGGTACTAAAACTTAATCTTCATTACTTACGACCTTAAACACAATATTTCTTTTCACGAAAACATCTCACACATGGCGCATGCTCTAGACAGGCACGCAGTTAAGCAATGTCTGGCAAGCTGTCATGCATGGGTCATTAACGTGTAACCTTTAGAACTTACACTTGAAAGTTAGGAAATTGCTATACTTCATGACAGTGTGACTATGGAAGGTTGTAATAAAGCCAATGCATTTATTAAGCTACTTTTAAAGTGTATACATCCAACTGAGCAGGACGGTACTCCTAAAATTGTCGCTCCAAAGCTCCGCAAATGGAGCTTTACCCCTGCTGCTAATGGAACCGCTTGTCTCCCAGAGTACCTCAATTCATTCATTTCCACCCTTAATTTTGAGAATGGACAACCTTTTCTGCTGTTATTATTAGCAGCTATTCCACCGATGTATTTTTAGCTTATATTCACTCAGGCTAAACGTTGCCATCAGTTTTTGAATAATTTAATCCTCATAACTCAGTTATGCTGCTAGTGTTGAAACAATTCGTTTATACCTTACAGAAAAATAGGAAATACTAGCTGGAAAAAATGTTTCCTTTATTTTACTCTATTTATTCCCTTTACTTTTCCACACACATTGCCTTTTATTTTATTTCGTAGAAAATCACGATGAATATATGAGCAATGTGTGAAGCATAAATTGAAAAAAATCAAGGCCGACCCTGCTGGGGCGTCACGTGGAAGTTTTCAAATGTTATGTCAAATATGTCTATGCTCCGAACGCACTTTTTATGAAAGTTTAAGCATTTGTAATAGACAAGCGTATCTGATGCACACAAATGCTCGCGGAGCAATCAACGGATGCCCCCCATACACGTATTCAACGTTGCATAAGCGAAGTTGTCTCCAGATTGATCAGCCCTATCCAAATAGGCTAAGAGTTTTGGATGCGATTTTGAAATACGAACGCTTGGTGCGCTCAGTTGCCCGTATCTTACAACCTAACGACGTAATAGGTATTGTAAGTGTAAACATCCACGTTAAACGCTGGAGTAGCTTCTCTAGCGAACAATTGCTTTCAAAGATCTTATACTGGATATATATATATGGTTGGTAGAATCAATTGTTATAATGGTCTATAGGCGAGCGCCCTACTGAAGGAATAGATTATCTATTTTTCAAGTATAGGCTCAGCTGCCGCCGCCGGTAATTACTATTTTGGAAGCTCTTTCGCCATTAGCAGCACTCCTAGAGGTAAATGGACAACGTCCCTGATAGATAGAATCGATGTTTATTAGCAGTAAATCAGTCACCGGCAACCGCAAGCTGCTCCATGTTTGTATGTGATTTTCGTTTTGCCGCAAAGGCCAGAATCTCGGATCGCTATACATATAAGTCCCGAAGAAAACAATAAAAGTGCCTGGCAGTCCTGCCGCTACCACAGACTAACGCTTGTAATAATTATAATGATAGTTCGCTTGAAAACGCCGTTTCAGGCTCACATGCGCTATTAGGATTATTAATTAGAGCATCGCCATTAGCTTCACGCCCAGCGCTGACAGATTATATAGTAAAGTGACATTCGCTTTAATTTTTTAATGTCCTGCCTGTAACTAAAAGGACAGTATTTTTGATCGCAATCCAAGCTGACCGAGATCCATTGATTTGTCCACCACGTCAAACTCATACTTCAGTTTTACTGACGACTGCTGCTTATATCGGATCTTTTGTCGCTTGATCGCTTGTGTACATCTTCTTCCTTCTGCTTCTTTGTCTTGCCGTAAACTTGAGTTTGATATAAGCACGACCTGCCTATGGCTTATGATAGTTACAATCTGATCGTGGAAACACAACGCACCAGCAGTTCCCTTTTGGGCTTTGTGCATCTTAATCTTGTCTAGTAGGTCGCCTGCGCTATCAGTGAAAAACAGGTCAGTGCAAACTTTTCGATGAAATTCCAAGACAACACACGCTTGTCACATGTTTACTTTGTTATTATTATTTTTATTATTAGTGAACTGTTATTTTTCTAACTGTACAAGCGGCTTTTTCATACCTTTTTGTTTTGATTGTTTGAAATTGAGTGAACACCGAAAGCTGAGTGATCTTCTACGTAATGCCACCATCTCTGCGTGATCGGCACTTACACTTGCTTGTAAGGCATATACAGGTGATCCTTAGAACATCCTTACATAATGGTGTTCATCAATTACGCTCAATTTGCGCCAATTCTGACTAGAAATGTTCGTTCGAAGATATACTTAAGCAAGTTAAGTAATGTATAGTCTAACTGGGCGAAGTAATAGAATTAAAATTATTTGACTAATCACACTTCTAGCCGTGATAACTTAATATTACGGTCTAATGGATAGCATGGCGAGTTGTCTGTAAGCGTCTATGGTGTCTATGGTATTTTTTTGGATTTATCATCATACACGTAACAAATAGAACAGATGTGCTATAGACCGTTAAGCTTCCACTTCTAGTTGGTAAAGCTGTTAATTTGATTACTAGTAAGCAGCCCTTCATTAAGCTTAATGTCATCGTGAAGTCGCCGCTAGCAGAAAACAACAGCGTCTAGACTCTCTTGATTGGCTGCCAGCAAGTTTTTTAACGAAATTTCAACACGTACGCCCGTTCATGATCATATCCGTGACACGTCGAACTTCACCATGCCGAGTACGTAGCCTGTGATTTGCTTGATACCGAATACAATTTTCGATATTACGTCAACTAACGTTTGACGAATACTCTCGTTTGCCTAGACAATCATCAGCAGTAGCTCGAACAGATTGACAGGGAGAGTCAAACACTCAATATGCATAAGAAACGATAAGAGACGCGTCTTTAATGATAGCCGTCATCAGCGGTACTTGCCGCCCGCCCTTGAGCACAAAATCAGGAGAGCGAATAATACGTTTTCAGTAAGCGTCCTATGTAAAACAGTGCATAGCTGTTTGCCACCTAGTCTAAATAAGTCGTTGCCCTCGGATAACCACAAGACAACAAGCATAATTAACAACGATTATTTCGTTATTGTCATAATAGTGGAGTGGGCCTGTTCTAATAGTGATCCTCCTTTTCTTTTCCCACCCTTAACCGCTGGAAACCCGTTCGCTGTCCATCGCGCTAGTAATGGAGGATTCCCATGAAAAGGCAGCTGGTTCATCCTGTCGATTCTGACTGCCTGACAGATGGCCTCGCGAATTCGTGTTCATCTCGATCGGCCGGGGCTAGCTGGCACATGGTCGCACAAGTGACCACTTCCAGTTTTCATTCACATCTAGATTAATTTCAAACACAGAGTCGAGATATTGCAATCAATAATCCGAGGTCTAATGGCGGCACTAGTTGTACCGGCTCTTTGATATAATAGTTTAGGGAGCTGCTTGAATATGCATCAGGTCCGTGCAAACGGATTCGCTATCTCTGACGTACGACTTTGCGTCAGTCACAGGGCCAACGATTCAAATCAAAGCTAATCCGTGCCACTGTAATGTCTAGCTAAATTTTTAGAATGACCGAGGTATCATACGATCATATGTGTAAAAAGTATTTCCCGGAACCGAGGAAAGGGGCGGAGAAAGCTCAGGACAAAAAAGGATAAAGGGCAAAATTCGAAACTAGTTCTATACAGGCAACAGCAAAGAGTATCAATATGCACCGCCGGCACGGATCTAACTTCCCAGTATCGTTGTGTGACAAATGGCGTGGGTACAAAGGCTGATGTTTAGTGGCAGCCGTATTTGAGGATAAATGGATTCCTTGTTATAGTGAAGTACTGTTTGAAGTTATGTATTCTTTGTGCCGGCAGAAATTGTTGCATTCTGTCGGCACCGCTGATTTGATAGTAAAAGACTGCGTGATCGTGCTATTTTTCGATTTTGGATTAGTACCCGCACTACTTTGCTCGGAAGCCACAGAATTTAGTTCAAATCAAGTACGGCAAATAGAGGTAGATTTGTACGCATGGGACGCAGCTAGGCGCTCTATAGAAAAACTAAAATGGCCATCGGGCATTACAGAAAGCCAAACAAGTGGCAGAGAAAGCGTGAGCAGGAGAGAGTGAGGTGCATCTTGATGGGGTGACCCGTTTGAAAGCCAATAGGCTAACTATCATACGGGTACTACAACCATAGCCGTTCTTCACACGTCGACACGAACACACAGAAGACAATCCAAATTACGGACGGCTTTCGATAGAAATCCTTCCAGTGAGTGAACAAATGTGCCTACGAAAAGCCATTCACAGATCACTCGTTAGCTATAATAGTTGAAAAAGTTAACGTACTCAAAGTTTCTGCAAGAGACTAGCATGAAAATTTAACCCAAAAAGCAACCCCTAGAGTTTAGCGTCGGCTTGGCGAGCAGACTTTCGGAATATTTACAAATTATAATAATAGTCATAAATCATTGTTAACAATGCAGCTGCCCCGATGGATGTACGGCATCGCATCCCGACATGCTCGTCCGTAACCTAAAATCAAGTTAAAATATTTGCGGTGCCAATATACGTTTGCCACCAACTTGAGTTATAATAGTAGACGTGAAGCATTTGTAATCATTGTCATGGCACAGTTTACCGCTCCAGGTTAACCAGCAAATTCTGCTGGTTTAGGCCGCGTTTGTGACGCGGCCCATATTGACAGGAGTCGTCGTTCGGACCGAAGATTTTAAAAGAGCATAGCAGACCCCAATGCATATCCAAGTGTGATGCACCTGCGTGCATAATACAGTCATTTTTCTTTTCAATCTTATCCACAATTTTATTCTGTTTAACAGGGTTGTTATAATCCTGGCAGGAATAAGGAAATAGCCCGAACAGCAGTTTTTCGGTCAGATGAAAAACCTGCCGAAAAACCCCGAAGCGAAACGGAAGTTTTGCATCATAGGCCTCTCACGCAGGTCCTAGCAGGTACACGAAATGCAGGCCTAGAAAACGAAAAAAAAATATATAAATTGTTCTCATTTGACAGAGTAATATAGAATATCGCCCGGAGGGTGCCAAGTTAGACAGTCAGGCAGTCAATCTACCCGTCATAGTATCACACATACAATTAAGAGCTGGCAACGGTAGAGCCGTCCGTACAAACTAAGCAACAGCATCTTCACCGCTTCACCGATGTAACGACGCGTTATTTAAGGAGAGAGATTCCAAGTCAATAATAAAAATAATTCTTATAGAAAATACATTGACATATATCGACAGGTGAATTACAAAAAAAAAAAAGAGTAGCTGTAACACACAAATATACAAATACAGATAAGCCACAAGGCCATATGCTAGTCTGACTGATAGTCAAAATAATATTTTCGGGTTACGTTTTTTCGGTGTGGTTATTGCTTGTTGTTAAGAGCTTCTTGGCCAGCAGGTAAACAGCAAAGTAGACGTGCACGTATCGTATTTTCAAGATATTTTCTAGATATTTTAGCGATGAGGAAAAATGGACAAGCATATTATATATTAGTCGCTTTGGGAACCTCCGGCGCTTTTAAGGTTCTTTTACTAGCCACGACGAAGCTATAGCTGGAAGCTATAGCTTCAAAACGATGTCTTGCAATTAATTTTACTACCCATGAAGAAAAATTGTACAAGTTACAGGAAGTGTTGCCAATCTGCCTCGACATTACTGACACAGATATCTGTATCAGACAGTATAGGCTGGATATTTTGAATCGGCAATGTACCGAAGGACATCAGGAAACTGCTAACTACGGTTCCGTGCAATAAAAGCGTTCGATTTTTTGTAGATTTAAATTTTAGAACGTAGCCGTATTACGAGTTTAGCTGCAATGCATAAATCGGTCATTTAGGTGCAGTGTTTTTTTTATATGCATTTCTAGTTTATTATTGGGACATCGGAGAGAAGTATCAGTGTCGAAGTATGAGTTCAGGGCTGCACGTTAACCGCATGGAAGCCTCTATTTCGACCGAGACGACTTGCATGACGCACGATTGACGGTGTGAGAAGACGAATTACCGATGTTACGGACCCTTTTATGTTTCTGTGACAGCTTCAGTTGGCTGCGAAAACGTCTTTAGAGTTGGATTTACCTATGTCCTTTATGCAGCTTTTATGGTAAAGAGCAATCGTTTTGCAGCTTTTATGATCGCAGATAGATTTTGATCATGAATTTTATTTACTACACCGAGTCCGTACGTTTTCGAAGTGAACTTGTAAACGCACAGGGAATGCCCTGATGAATATACGAAGACGATGCTCGGCCAAATAAAAAAAAGTGTCTTTTAGCTGAATTGAACGTTTAGTTTGCTATTAACTTATTATCTGTATTAAGCTAACAATCACTCTAACGCTACGATCGGTACCTTTTTCATTCGAATACGAAAGGTCAACGAATTGGATAACGACGTGAATTTCTGTTTCATATCGACGTGACTCACGCATAACAGTCAGTAGTATAAAACAGTAAATAAAGCATTGTAAATCTAAACTGAAGAAAACTGTGCGTTCATCGAAACAGTGGCCAGTGCGTCTGTGGGTTACAGAAAATGCCCACCTATACGTACGATCAATATAGTTTTTTTTATCTATGCTAATTGTTAGAAAATTTACTGCCAGGCCCACCAAACAGTGTAGATAAAATCGAAAATGATGGCCTTGAAGAATAATCATACTTTTTCTGTATACAGATCTGTGTGTTACAGATAAAGTTGTGTAGTATATGATTTAAATTCCGAATTTAATCGGGACAAATTTCTAGTTCAATTAGAATGTATTTACCCTACATAGGGGATGTTGTCAACGTATTCTGTGGCATAATGAAGAGTGGTATCGTTCAACGTTCACTCGTTCTCTGGATATTGCGTTGTTGCTGTGTAAGTTTATGAGACGCTCTTCCATCATTATTCACCGGAATTTGAAGAGAAATTTGGTAGCTTTCTGTTATGTAAATTCATAACTTAAGCTTACAATGAATTACCTAACCTGCCGTTGCTTGACAACTTAGCCATTAGGTTGTTAGTGTTCCTCCTGACAGGCGCTATGTTCGTTTGAATGCTGTTGCCCATGATTTATGCCCCATGATCTTACCATTTATGATCGGGTAGGCACCACACGATATGGTAAATGATTTATCTATGATAGATATGGGCACCATTTGTTTAGATCTTTGTTATCATATAGAGCTTTACGAATTTGTCTAAAATTTGAGTAAACCCTAATAGAGATCATATTTTTGAATAAAGAGAAGCTACAGTATTGCAGCCTGGTCATGTTAAGCTATATACTTTTTCAAATAATCTTTTCTCCACTACGATTACGCGAGTTCACACAACCAGATCTAGCTGGCTGCATCTTTCTGTTGCAAGACGTCTCTTAGATTTGGATGGAACAGAGCGAGCTTTCGAATGCCTTTGTCGGAAGATACATTTTGCCATTTGAATTCTCCCTTCCGATAGAGTAGCCACACTTCGCGAGAACCTCTGTAATGACAGTTACTATAATATAACAATAAAAAAAGAGCCGTTTCATCCATTATACAACTCACGTGATGCTAGGCGCCTACGCAACGCTTTCCCTAGGGCTTTTTTTTGGGGAACATTTCCGAGCTCTTACAGACACGCTGAGGCATCAAATAGATGCGGATTTGTCTATGTAATGGAGAAGTGGATTAGAAATGCGCTTGGCTAAAGCGCACGTTTCATAGGCTAATTCAATCTGTCAAGAAATCCACTACTTATACTTAGTTCGCAACAAACAATGGCCTATCGTCAAGTATTGAAACTAACCACTGTACAGTTTCATACGACCTGCAGATCTGGGTATTAACGGAGCTCAATGTATGGGATTGGAAACTGCATGGAAGTAAAGTTTATGAATATTATGCCTCTATCTAAAAAGCCGGTCACTAGGGGTAGCTTCCTCTACGAACACTCTGGGTTGTTAGTTTGCTTCAACCCTACTCACCCACTCTGTAACCCCAACCGGATAGAGCGGTTTGTGCCTTGCTTTCTGTCATTGCAGCATACGCCGGTCAGAATGGTTTGGTCAAATCTGTTTATCCCGTCATACGCTTGGCACCTTCCAGCGCGGAATGAACCGTGCCCGGATTCGAACCTAGACCATCACGTGTGCCTAGATTAACACCAAGAAACATTTCCCACTAAGCTGTAACATGTACTGACTATTTCAGTTGGTAAGGGTTAAGTAGAGCTTGCAAGACCACGCGGTACGCACATCATCTTAACGAGAATCATTTAAGGATGTGTTTTCCTGTTAACCCCACGTTTTCAAGCCCTTCCATTGTTTGGCTGTTTAGGCGATTCATTTCAATTCCGCCACTGACCATCCAAACTCGCCGTGAACACTTTCGGTCGACACCCGTATTAAGATGTGGCACTTTCTGGTTGTTGTTCCTTGTCGCGCTACCGTGCATCTGCTTCATCTATTATGCATCTACGGGAGAGAAGTCATCTCATACGGATGAGAGGGAATAAACGCCCTTTAATTTTTTATTACTACTTCTAACGAATGGCATACAATATGATGATAACGTATCATCAGAGGGATTCTTAACAACCCTAGTATATGAAGCTCGTGCCGGAACGTGGCAGTTAAAATTAAAGCAAACTTTTGACGGACTTGCATTTGAAACCGAACTTGCCAAGCGGTGGGTTTGCCCAACATTGAACCTCGAGCGAGTTTGAATAGACGAGTAAATTGAACATGAACCCCTCTGAACCCAACAGAACTTCTAAACAAGAATACAGTGTTTCGACTGAGATAACATGTCTCGTTTATTACCTTCAACTCACATATATTCTTCACTGTGCTACTGACCATGTTCATGTTTATCTGCTGGCACCCATACAGGGCTTACGTGTCGGGTTACTACCAAGCCTTGGTGTGGCGTATCAAGATTGTGCTCAGCTACTGCGTATCGCCAACTCACCACCTTCACAAAAACCCTGCATCAAAACAAGTCATTCCGCATGCTAGATCGTGACAGCCGCTTGCCGTATTCTTATCGTTGTTGCAGCGATACTTCATTCTATAAATTCGTGTGCACCTATGCATTATAATGTCTTAGCAGCACAGCACTACGCTGGGTTAGCACGCTTAATGACCAACACGCTCTGGGGATAGTTTTTTGGCCACACATAAAGATCATTAGGCTGGAGGCGATTGTCTTTTTTATCCGTCAATAGAATCAATACACCCCTAATTCGAATGGCTGCCCCAACATCTTCGAAAACGAAAGGAATTCACGGATTTCTAGTAGATTGCCTAAAGGCGAAGTTGCTTGAACTGTACATCGCCCTGACCTCCGGACCCGGTGTCTTGCGAAAGATGCGACTGCCTTCGACACTCAGACCGTTGCTAGTTAAATTCTGCAATGGCCATATAGCCAAAGTAATTGGCTACTCTAGGTACAATATAGGTGTGTTCCTGTTTAGGAATACGCCACCTGGTGATTGATTGATGGTGGTACCGTATTAGTTATGTTAATTTGGCGCTCTTAAGGTCTACATTACGTCGGTCTGACCAAGCTTTTTCTCGCCTTTTATCTCGTACGCTTTTGTACTGTTATTGATTTGGACAATTGTTTTTAATATAATAAATATAATATTAATTTATATAATAAGAGACGAAAAGTCAGTAAGGATGAAGCATTCAACAATTGCTACTTAAAGCGTTAATGTGCTTTGCTTCGTGCTGAAAACCAGTCACAAGAAGCGGTCCTCAACGCCAATACGCCGCACAAAATTTTAAGCGTTTATTAATATTGTCAGGTAGAAACGACAACTATACAAATATATAAGTGTTGTGTGTATAGCGTGATATTTATATGCTATTACTGTAATAATAGGTAGCAAAGCATTTTAATGGCAAACTTCTTTTTAGAATAATGTGGTAGCGTACTGCATCTAGGGAAAAAGGGTCGATTTGAAACAAAGTACATTAAGCGGTATTTTTAAGCCCCAAGAGTTGTGCTTTGAATTCTCTAGATTATTTCGTCTAAAAATACATAGGCTGCCCAAACTGACAGAAATACGTGCTACCTTTCTGTAGATACATACACTTTTTTATTCTAATTATTTATTTTATATATAAATTACGGGGTAATGTTCTTCCGATGTGTCAACTCGCATTTATATTTTGCTATTTGTAGGCGTTTTGAATACTATGCATATGTACATTAATTTCCGCCGACGTAATCAAATCTTTTAATTTTTTATTATTAAATTTTTTGGCTGTCAGCTGTATTTTGAACATAGATTTAAATTCCAATTGTTTCGCTGAATCCAGCAAGATCGGTCGGATCCAACAATGATCGTGACTCAAGAGCTCGGAATATAACGCGGGAATGAAACTCTTCTCCCCATAAAGGACCCCCGTTACACTACAAGGATAGACTTCCAGCAGTTTTACCAATTGTCGAACGTAAAAGACATTCCACATCGCGATCAGCTATAGTTAATGCGGAGCGCTCTTGTCTTAAAAACTCAAGATCTTTATATCACATAAAAGTGAATTAAACATTTATTTCAATTTCATGCCAACTTACTCTTTTTTTGTCTATTAGTTTTGTAATCAAGCAGTCTAAGAAATAAGGTTACATCATTGACGCGTGTCCTTATTTATGTCCTTATTATGGGATTTCTCAAAAAGAAGCCCGAAAATATCGAGCCGATACGAGTGTCTAGGAAAATTGCGCATCCAAAATAGATTTGGCAATGAGAAGGTAAAATCGAAGGTATTTACAAGCCGTTTTTTTTAATCTTGTATTCCCATAACGACCTTATGAATTTATTCTGAAACTATTTGGGTCTATTGTATCTTTTACGTATTCAGTAGTTGGCGTCAACGCTTTTTGAACAGCAAGTACAGGCCTATTTGATAAAATTGTCCTTAATGCCTCTGCACATAGGCCATGTTGTCTTTCACTTATTCCATAAAATCTATTAGACTGCTATTTATTGTTATTCTCTTGGCCCTTATCTATGAAGCCGGCGGCTATAGGAGCTGTAGTTGTAATCGATTCAGATCGTTCAATAGGCAGAATACATAATTTCATGCAAGAGGCGCTTGTACCCCAAGGTAGGTGACACCCCCAAAAAGACAAATATAGAAGCTCATTTTACAAAGTTCTGTAGCGGAAATCATGGCATATTAACAAGTGAAAGTAAGACCGTCAAAACAAATCAAGTTGATAATAATAATCGATTAAGCGTAAATAAAGCGCTTGATTGAATTAAACTTTCTATATGAACCGAAATGGTGGGGTACAACACCGAAAACTGGATACATACGCCATGGATTGGCAGCTTTTTCAGCTGCCTGAGAATGGGTGGTTTGAGCTCAAATGCCCGATATACCAGGCGTACCTGCGGCCCATCTGGACAATTTTGTAAGGTGAACTTGTTCCACTTTAAAGCGGAGGTTAGTATGACGAGGAACGGCGAGACCATAAGCTAGAGGCGTATCAACAAAGAGACCATAGGCCTTTTCTGTCTTTATTTCATTAATATTAACGTGTTTATCTACCAAAGTTAGGAACAGGTCTAGGTTCAAAATCGGACGTTAACGTTTTGTTTCCTTGCTGACCGCGTGAAGAAAATGCTTGGTAGCACTTAATGCTCATAATGTTTATTTAATTGGTAGTGCATATATTTTGAATTGCTATAACTGCGTCATAGTGACTTATCGTCCATGCTTAGCTGAGCCTCAAATCTGAATTTCCACCACAATGGTGTTCTTTCGCAAAAACACCTACTACGTCTAACTCACCCAACCCAACCTGACCACTATTTAAGCTGTTCCAGGTAAACTGCTTGATCTCTTCTTCACTATTGACATTTGGTGCCAGCTCTTCCATTACCTTCTGAAGTCACTCAAGCATGTCCAAGCTAACCTGGCCCTGCAGGGTACCTGATAATCCGTGCAGAGCTTGTAGACATAATATTTTTACCTTCTTAAGTATCATAGGAAACATATAGTTCATGTCGCTTGTGCTACTTCGGTTTTATTCATTTAAAAAATCCAGCGGGCCGTGTCTAGGCGCTGCATAGGTACCTAATGCCACATATGTCGCAAGATTAAGCCCATTTGTTTATGACAGCCCGGTATTTTTCTTGGCCCGCTGAGAATGCACTGAAGGAATCAGCTAGGACGACTAAGCGTACACATTTTTGCTTTCGTAGTCAAAATAAATGCTTGGCTATCCGAGTACTGCTCTTGTCGAACCCTAGAACACGCAAAATTGCCAGCCCAGTCGAGACGTGGGCAACCTTTAGGTGTTGACCAATGCTTACGAAACACGCTGACTAGATTGTAGTTTAACGGTCCTAGCAGTTGTGGCAGGACCATTCGTGTAGGCATTCTCAAATGCATATTCCAAATAATAATGCTTTCTAAACATTCTAAGAAATTACACGTACGAAATTACGTGTACATTAGCTTAAATTAGGATCAGGAACAATGCAATATTAACATACAGCCCATATGCATCAGGGAAATGTTACACTAATTGTCAAGGAAGCAGTTCCGAAGTAGTTGGACGTAAACCAAACAGTCCGTCTCTTTTGTTGCTGATTAAATATGTAAATGCAAAAAGTATTTGCCTGGAGATGTAGTATCTGTTGAGTGTATAAGCTAGATTACGTTGTCTACAACTGGCTTCCAACATCAGGGAATTCAATGGTGGATTTACATGTGTCTCTAATAATATATCAAATGTTCATCGACACGAGGGTAAATATATTAAAAAATCTGTAAGATCTGAGAAGAATCTGTAAGAAAAAAAAATTAAAAATATAAAAGGGTAGCTTATGCTTTATAATGTAAAAGTCACCTAAAAATGTCGGTTTCATTGAATGCCCCCCCCCCCCCCCCCCCGGAAAATACATGTGAGTTCCTATACCGTAATCAGTGCCTAAATTTCTTACAGTACATTTAGATACGCACTAACCGTTCGACAGGCCTTAGCAAAGGGTGACGCCTGGCCGGAGGCGCCTGAGGTGGCGCAGGTGCAAGGTGTTATTAAGGCGTTAAGGATATCATGAACGTGTATTGGAAAGCCTAGACGCTTCCCAAGGATGTGCAAGATCTAGGACGCCTACCGATTCAAGAAATTCGTGAGACCTACTTACACAATACCAGACGCTAGCACTGGCATCCGATAAACTGTTGCAACAAATAAAACAGATTTAACACAAGCGCTGACGTAGGACCAACAGGACACGGAAAAAGGGAGCGAACTTGGTCGAATTAGGAAACACTGGCGAAGGTTCTCACGCTGTTGTGCTAAACATTCAAAAGTAAAGCCCGATAAAAAAAAAAATAGGGAATGCGTATGGTTTATACCAGTTTCTGATCTAGCTCAAATAGCCCATGTACGCTCAATTCATAACTACTTCAAATGAACGAAACTATAACACCGAAAAGTCAACCTTCTCTGATTATCGACAGACATTGTCTGTAGCCGGTAAAGAAACGGCCCTTACATATAAATAGTCGTGTATATTGATACGAATTACAGTGTACAGAATTCACACTTTGCCTAAAACGTGTATCGGACTCGAGCTAAGCGCTGGTGAATAGCGAAAGTTTAGAACATTTAGTCATAGAACCGTATATTAAAGGCTACTCAGTACTTGTCGTTGTGCTATGGATAATTCTAGAAATGCTCACATTCACTGAACGTGCTCATAGCGATCATCAAACGATTTTTCCATTTATCTTAATAACAAGCAACATCCTTTTCGAACGCGAGCGTTTAAACAAGACACACACACACACACACACACAAATGATGTCTTTTGCTATCAGGTACAGGGCCGATCAGGTATAATTCAACGTTGAATCTAATGGATAGATAAAATAATATACTAGCATAGATAATATCTAAATCTAAATAATAGATCATGGCCTGCTTCTTACAATGAATAGTAGGAGTTAGGACAAACGGAACGAATCATTTTTCCCAGTAGTAAACAGCCAATACATCGGTAGCATCAATTTATCGATGTGATACTTACGAGCATAACAATTTTTATCAGTTCAATGTACTTTAGCCAGTTATTTTTATTATGCTTCCCAGTATGTTAACTAAATAGCATAATTAACGTAAACAAGGTTTTCATTCGAAGATCTAGTTTGGCTTAATTAAGGCATTCTTCTCTTCTTCTGGTGTCCCTTTCGCTATTTAAAGCACGGCATCTTGTTATATCATATATTATGTACACCTTGTGCGATTACCTACGATCACTTTTAAAGTACTCGATTATAAGCTGCATAAAAGATGAGACCCTTGGCATCTGGCGAGCTTGTTTTAAACAGTATTTCTTAATGGGCATAAGTAGTCCGGCGGCATATTCAATCAAAGGTTTTTATTTTTAATAATATCTGCTATTAAACTGTGACTGTTAGAACGATATCGCTATGGCGTATATCGCTGTCCCATAGACAAACAGCGTGCCGAACACTTTTGATCTGCGAACTTGAGATTTTGTTTCACGTAAAAACGGAACACTCTCAGATGTAAAGCTGGAGCACATAATATATAATAATAATGAATAATGTCATTTCATACATATATGAAAGAAGAAATTGAACTGACAAATTCTGACATCAGTCATGGAAAGCATTACTTAACGGATAATAAAAGGAATAAAAAATTGTTTAAATACGAGATAGATTTTAGTCATTGTACACAATGGAGTCCATATCTACCTGTCGCTTATAAACCCCTTCGTTATCCACATAAATAAGTTCTTTCATTTTTGTTGCTTACTTAACTTTTTTTCCACAGGTATTGCGAAAGGACCGATTCCGTTTTGCTTGTATATTCACTAGCAGTATGGTCAATTTGAATCAGTTCAGCATGTAGTTGCAACATTTTAATTAACACTAAACAAGCGGGCCGATAAAAATAACCCTCATTCGACTAAATATGCAGATAAAACAAATTTCGAGTTTGTCTAATATCCGAGTTTACCATGCTACGCACCAAACATAGACATGTCTACTTACCTGGCTACTAAACGGGGCTAACAGCCACAGGATGAATATCCAATCAAATTCAAATCCACGATAGATACATTCCAAATAGAGTCACATATGGATTGATACGTACATAGGGTAATAATAGGTTTTTGATCCCTAAGTATCACTTGGCCAAAAATACCTCATAGTTCCTGGCTCTGGAGCCTCTCAGAAACTATCACCAGAAAAGCTGTATAGTACGCACGTTCGATCTCGTTGCCAAACAGCCTTCGTGTGTATTTTCTAAAAGATAGTCTCATTAAGAGACATAAATCTGTGTGACCAACTTCGATTGAAGCCTTTGATCGTTAAGTTCCTGCGAGCGATTTGAATAAGTCAAATTTACACAGTAAAAATCATGCTAGCTACAAATGTGGGCAAATAAACCTCAAATTGGCCGAGAGATTTTAAATAATCAGCTACCACAAATTATCGAGTTATGATACTAGAAAGGACAAAAATGTCAAAATGACATAGTCCTGAACTGAAGTGGTTCCACAAACAAGTATGGTACATCGAATTCATAAACCAATACCAAAGGGCTTCCTTTTAAAAGTCATATCAGAACACCGAAACACCAAAACATTGAATGGTAATTCTACCTGCTGCTGCTGCTGATTCCATTAACAACAAGAGTATTTGCCAGATACGTTTAAGTTATCCAAACCAAACGTGCCATGGCTTTAGGGATCACTCAACTGCCGAAGGTTTTTGTGGAAGACCAGTTAAAAAACGCCCTGGTTCAATCAAGGTGCTTATTCCTTTCAGCTGTTAGCGCTAAAAATCTTGCTGCATGAACATTTTTGTTTGTGCGGACTAAAGTTTCCTAAATCACTTATAGGGCTTATGCTGCTAAAAACGATATAATTAAACATAATATTTGCACCTAAATGGCAGTGGTTGACGCTTTCTGAGTTTCGCTAGCAAGTTTGCCTCACTTAGCGTCGTTACGCGTTTAATATTGTGATGCATTGTTTGCCACTAAGGATTTTTACCCATCTTATAGCAATCGCTAGCTTTGATGGTCAAGCATTAGATTTCCAGCGATTTTAACGGATTATCAACACAAACAAGCTTGAAATGCCCATCAATTCAGTTTCTTAAGCCTTTCATTTATGTATTTCTCTTAATCGTTTTCAATGAATGCATTATTTCATATAGTCTTACACATAAGTATTTAAGATCACAAATAATTCTATGGTACTAATCATAAGTTCTTACTAGGAATAAAGGAGAACTGAACTTCTTAAACTCAACTTTATTTCTAAGATAATAAATAGCTAGGCACAGCCTTTAATAATTTCACCTGCAATTATCGGGACCAGCCGAAATTTCTCAGGAAAACTATTATATCTACATTGCGTGTCACCACCCCACAACTAGTAAATCTGCTCAACATTTAGAAAGCTTTAATCTCATACTTCCCACTGTAATAGTGTGCACCAAATTAAGTCTATGGTAAATGTTAATTATATTGCATTTTCAAAAACCTTTCATGATTCTCTTAGTGTGCGTTATTATACGCTCTATTATTCTCTCGGTCACTTGAGTTTGGGTTGGCTTCCAGAAAGTCAGAGCTTTTGTTAGGTTTTGTGTTATTTTTCTTTACTTTTTTTTTGTACCTTTAATAATGTGTATTATTCAGCAGCTCAGAAAAACACAAACGTTTTTCACATGGAAAGGATGTTTTAAAAAAATAATTCTGCTATATTGCCTTTTTGCTTATCTAATAAGCAGTGACGAAACAACCGAGTCGCACACGGTATTGGAGATACGAAAATGTTCTATATAATTTGATCTTTTTTAGAAGCCAATATCGTCTCTAAGCGGTAACCATATTTCGTTCTTTCGTTCATTAATAAAGTAGATCATATCGTAACGAGCGGTATAGAAGTAATTCCTCTCAACTCGTGGATCTCGTCGCCCAACTCCGAGATAAAACGTTCGCCCAATCTCAATCCACTCCTGTTCACTTGGACGTCCACCAAAGCGCCTATATTAAGAAGGAAAAGGAACAGAGATAATTTTAAACCGTTAACATATGCGGATGGCATGCTTATGACAGAATAGACAAAATACTGTGGATATGCACCAGTGCTAACGGTCTTCCTTTCTTCTTTTCTTTCCGTTGGGAATAATGTCCAACACATTCATTTACAGATGCTTGGTTTGTCAACGCGAATGGCATGAGTAGCGTAACTGAATTTGAAATTTAATTCGACCTGCAAGAACGCAACACTTTTTAATAACTAGAAAACGTTTGCTTTTTAAATTACGCCGTAAATATTGCTGCTATTTCCTTTTTAAACATTACTGAATATAGTTTTTCTTAGGTATAATTTCGTTTTACTTGGCTAAAATTACAATGTAAGCTAACTTATGACTCGTGCACTAGTAGAAAATAACTTCACCATATCTGATAAGATGTAACATTTTACGTCGCAATTAAGTCTTGTTCTAAAAACACTACAGAAGCTATGTCCTACTTGATAAGGTATCTCCGCTCAGACTCCTCATCGATGCTAACATCTGCATCCTTGGGCGTCGGTGGTTTTTTATAAAGACTCATAGGCAAAGGAAAGGAGAGTGAATACTCCGCGTTGGTCCGACCGCTCGCTCCCCAATAGATCTTCGTTCGATGAGGAGTAGTGAGCTCAACTGTAACATCTGTAACGCCACGGTATTCAAACAAAGGATACCACATACTTTTAATTAGTAAAACAAGGCTAGTAACGTCTACTGTCATAACGGATTGAAATATTGACCTACGATGGTGATAATCTAGCGCTATTTTGAACATTTCATGTTGTAGTCAACTTCAACACCTGTACTGTAAGTTGCTCTTGGTCGAAAACATTTTTGAAATAAAATAGTTTCAGTTAAACTTTTCACCTAGTACTGTGAAATGACCGTGGCAATTATCAAACGTTTAGAATGAACATCATTGATTTGCTCAAACATGCGTCTTATCTACAAATGTATATGAATTGTCTGTACGAACTTTCTTTGTTGAAAGCCTGAATGTAGTAAACAAGCTTCATGAACGACTTTCGGCTAGCCTCGTACAGGCTCGACGCTCTGGTTCGAGCTGTTATCCATTTACTCGCAGGGTACAATCGTTCCTCGAAACCCTGAATGGCCAAAATGCATGCAGACATTTAAAGCCGATTCCTTAGTTGTATAGCCGCACAAAAGTGAATGCCCGTGTTGGCAATGGTTCCATGCAAACGAGTGCATCATGGGAAACTAATGTGAACTTCATCCCACGGTGAAGTCCACGGTATACTATTTTCATACATTAATCGGTTCAGATTGCTACCGTATGCTAAGTTCAGTTATGCACCTATTTTTCGTGTACGAATTCGGAGAGGAAGAGAGATAACACAAGAGTTAATCCAAATACGTCATTATAAAGCGCAGATTCAGCATAAAGCTGGCATTTCCTACGTGACAATATTGCACAAT
Source organism: Varroa destructor (assembly GCF_002443255.2). Lineage (NCBI taxonomy): Eukaryota > Metazoa > Arthropoda > Arachnida > Mesostigmata > Varroidae > Varroa > Varroa destructor. Next base: position 44,651,887 of record NW_019211454.1, on the reverse strand, counting down.
TAATATCCTTATGGTGCTGGGAAGGAGTTCAAGGTTATATTATATTTGTACTCATAATTTTAGTAACAATGAATATTATTCTGAAACGATTTATATTCAAGGCACGCTACAACTAGCAGCAAGTCTAGAGAAATAAAACCAAAATTCAGCTTACTAGAGCAAAGAGGTGCTTATGTGAATAAGCAATTCCAAATTATTCTTATGAAAAAATTATTTTCCTTCCTTTATATATATATATATATATAACATCGCAAATTACTTATCATAGTCTTTGTGTGTTACTAAATTCATATAGCAAAAGCGTCTACTTACGCCACAATTGCCTTTGTACAAAAATATATACATAGTCGATTATATCGAGCAATAATTATGAGGCTTATCGGTCGTTAATATTAAGCTTTACTCAAATCAGCTTCAAACTAAGTACCTTTGATTCAGCGCATATATGACCCATCACTCTTGAAAGCTAAGACCAATGACGGCTGAGATGTTCGCTGAAGTAACAACTCAGACTTAGTGATTCATATCATTGAGCTCACCGTGCCGTTGCGAAGTACTTTATAATCGATGCACTCGGTTCCCTTGTGGACGCAAGCTTTTGTCGAGCATATCATCAATGTGAGTATATAGACTACAAAAAAAACGACAGGACGGTTTTCCATGGACGATCCTGGTCGTAGCAATTGTTGAATCTACAAGAAACGTCATAAATGGAAAACATCCAGCTCAATTGTAAATATATTCAATTAATGTAAACTTCACACTTGGTTCGAGGACAAACATCTAAACTCATCGGTAAATCGCTAAAGACTACTTAAAGCCAGGGTGCATCGATACGCCCAGACGCAATTCAAATGAAAGCTTCGAAAGTCAGTTTTCTTTAGCGTCACCATGAAGAAACCAGGACAGTTATATATGAATGCAGTGCACTTTAGCAGAAAGCACGTCCACCAAATATAACTATTCCAGTCAAATCTACTACAATGAGCGAAACATCGTTAATAATGCGTTTAATGTAAAGCTTATTGGATCAATATGCCTTGTAAATTTATTAAAGTGTATCTTTATCTAGCAAACTTTTTAAAGTTACGTGGCAAATTTACAGAGATCGTTCACTTCAGTTGTCACATTGATTTGTGAGATATACCTGCTATAATGTCAGAATGACGACCTTATGCTATGCACTGACGACTAATCGTTGTTCGCATTATATAGAACTGGCGGAGATGCTTTAAGAGAAGTGAGCTTGGTAAATGCAGAAGAGTTTATTGAAATAAGCAGCCGTAAGGAGACGCAGGGGTTTTAATAACTAGGGTACGCGCTTCGACGAAATATAAAATACGGCCGGAAGGTGGGACTGATTGTCTTAAGTCTGAGTGAGCGAAGAGCAGAAAAATGCGCGTCCGGGAAGTTCTTTAATCAAACGGCTTAATTTCCACTTCAGTCATTTTCACTTTCGTTCTGTCTTTGATTTGGTAACATTTAAAGGTGAAAATCAGTTACGCAGGTCGTTGCAGAAAAATGTCGCTCCGATGTATAGACACACTTAACTTCCGTCGGATCATGAAAAACAAACAAGAAATTTATATATACGTACATCGTTGTGTAACAACATGTGTAAACAACTAACGGATAGAGAACAGGACTGAAAAAGAGATTGCTATCAAAACGAGGAGATCCTCTGGTCGATATATGTAATCAAAGAACCAAGGTTATACCGGTCATTACAACGATAGCATTCCGCAGCCGCTGCGTTGAAATAATTTCTGTGTGCACTACAGACTTGAGCAAACCGGCGTTGTAATTTAGAATAAGCTCTATCAGATTAAATACTATCAAGAACCTATACAGTTTAAAGGCTGTTTCTGGCAGAAATATCTGGAAGCAGAGCTGAAATAGCAGTTTGGCTGCTGATGACCAGCACTAGGCCCCTGTCCTGCACATGTGCGAGAAAAAACAACGACTGCAGATAAAAAAAACTCACACCATATTGGAGTTTGGGCATAGCAAACTGTGATAATATAACAAAAGTTTTTCTCATTTTTTCAGTTTTATTATGAGTCTATATTGTAGCATTCACCTGAATAGCAGTAAGGTATATTTTGGTCTTGAGGCGATGTATAGGCGTGGCGTTGAGTATATGGTAAATAAATTAGGTAAATTTAGGTCGTTAGCTCAGTGTTCCTGAATAAAACTGTTTAACTGCTGCAGAAGCGATAATGAAATCGAGCTCTTTATTTATCTACAAAGCCGCTCGCAGGTTATAGTTTGTTACAATACAGTTAAGAACAAATATGTACTTGAATTATCATCACCAATCTTTAATGCTATCGTATGATATGACAATAGGTCTAATGGTACAACAAGATCTACCGAGAATAAAGTTTCCCCAAATCGTCCCAACGGCAATGCTGCCAAGCCACTAGATTTCGTTAACACCACAACATCGCCCGCAAGTAGTTCCACAGATGTCTAAGTTTCTAAGTTCGCGGCAAAGTTAAGCAAGGCCCAACGCAGGAAGTAACGAACTACGCAAGACAAACGAAAACGCTTGAATGAGGCCGAAGCGTAAGGCAGAAGCAGGCTTTAGAACTCTTTGAATAGAAACCATGTATTCTGAATCAGGTTGTCCAACAACAAATCATCGGACTTCCGGTTTAAGCCTCGTTGTGCATTATAGACATCCTACATAATCAATATTCGCGTGATATTATAAGATTATGAAGTTAGTTTATTTAAATCCTGCTGAATTGTATGCCAACTCGATCACGATCGGATGCTTCTAACATGATAGCAATATGATTTGCTTTTGTCATCAGGTTGATCAGCCATCAAAACCACCGTAATGTAATTATAATATATTTTTGCTCACCAGGGTACAGACAAATACCACTTAGCAACGAAATTGCCTTCAGAACTCACGAAGATAATTAGAGTCTGTTAGTTAACGGTTTTATTAACAAACCTGCACAAAGTGGGCTCTAACGCGGATTAAAGCTCACCCAAACAATTTCGTTCATCCATGGCGTTGAATTCTGAAGTTGGATTATACGTAACAGCTTATGAAACCGATGGCTATTTTGGACACTACCGCGTTTAAAAAACGGCTAAACCTGTAGATCGCATTTATATAATTTCGTCCGTAAAGCAGTAGTGAATAGTGAAAATTGCCTTCTATGTTATCTAATACAACGTAATATGAAGGCTCTCTTGCCCAAAATAAGATGGCTAAAAAAATACTTTCTTACTTTCTCCCCTGCATATTCATCGAATACGCTCGAAGTAAAGGAAATGTTTAATTTTATATAAAAAACTATATGTAAATTTCATAGCAATAGCACTCTTTTAAATGTATGGTCAGCTTTATATTAAACATATGCAAAATCCGTCACCACTTCAACCATTATCGCCACATATGACATGCCGGACTGAATGTCAATGACCTGCAAATTTCGCTAGAATGTTAGGGAGCACTTTCACACGACGGGGGGCGGGATTTCCTACTTGCAGTTTTCCGTATTCATAGCATGGAACAAAGCACTTTTTCATGGGGACTTACCATGGTCAGTGGGTCTGTGCTTCAGCCATGTACTATGTATTGCTCCTCTACTGACACAATAGTGTTTTCTCGTGCGTTACGTTAGCTCGAGTAGTCTAAGACGGTATTAAAATCATATATAAGAAGAAGATGGGCCGCGAGTTCAAGCCCTGGACGCGGCAAGGGTTGATGTGAATCCCCTTCTCAAATGGCAAGCATTGAATTGTATGCCGAGGGTTTTCCGCGCATCCCCGGGAACCCACGCATAAAAATCGACACTGACCCGACAGTCTTGGTTATTTCCCGTTGACAGTAGAATACAACGATCATTTTGTAAAAAAAGTGATTGGCGTTTAGCATAAACATTCTCCATTAAATGGTCGCAATAAATATCCTTTACCGTGCTACACTTTTGAATTTTATCCTCATAAATGCATCAGTGCTGATTTGCCGGATTTATCGCGCGAATAGAGAAATGAAACTGATATGCTGAATGACCGTGATGATAAGAAAAGATCATGATGAAAGCACTAATAAGAAGCCCCACCTTTAATATTGTATATATAGTACTGAAAAGTAAACGGCGTGCAAAAAACTGTAATGATGCCATAGTAGTAAACGCTCTGCATTTTCAATACTGTCTGTCTACCTACATAGACCCAGATGTCTTGCGGGGTTAACCACCTAGCGACTATCAGCGGGTAACTTTCACACGAATTCACTTCCGGTGACGGTTAACGGTGAGAGTTAAGCAGCTCGGGTTCAAGGCACTCTTTATTTAGCTCCACAAGCAAAAGGCAAAGTCAATTTTTAATGTATCCCTTGCATTTCCGTTTTGAAGAATTTCGTGACCTATGCTCTTCAACTCAACAAACCTTAATCAAAAAAAGCACGGCAATCAGCTGCCTTCGTCAGCCATTCATAATTATCCAATTTACATCTACACGGAAACTGAACAGTAGTAACTGTCAGTATCTGTTGTTTCCAAATTTCACATAAATTTTTAAATCACTTTATGTACCGCAGGCTCCGATTTTAAACCAGACCCAACAGAGCAGAGTTGAGCAATTTGTGATTCATAATATAGATCATTTGTAGAATTGAAATATTAAATCACTTTGAGCCCGTATAAAGACGAACGTAAAATTATCGTTTGAACATTTGTGTCGAGACTTTCTATAATTCTGTAGCTTTCGACCCAACCTGATAGCCGTACCTAGAGCATTTTCTCTTTAATCAGAAAATAATTATCTAGCTTTGCTAAATTACTTTATTTATTCTACTGAATTTGCGATCCTTACATACTTCTTGATAGTGGTACGAACAGATCGTCCTTAATACTGCCCATGGCTCGCATACAGCTAGTTCAATAATCCGCACCATAAGCGTCCAAAAAGCCCTCTAATAAAATTGACCTCAAGTTAAATAAAACACGCACAAAACCTTTGTTTCGTGCATAACGCATGTACTAGCTTTAGTTTATTCTTAATTACCTGTATATTTATTATGAATTTTATTATGTCTGTTTTAATTCAGGTGTCAGCATCTTCGTTTTTATCTCACTTCAATAGCGCCAGCGACGGATGTGATGTATTGATCACCATAGACCTTAGTTTTTTCAACTTCAGCTTTATCGTTAAGAAGGCGGCATATTTGATTATACTTGTACTATCCATTTATGATCGTTAAACACTGAAAATTGCATTGTATAGGATTGTTGCACTAGCACAAACACCTTCTTGAAACATGCATTCTCTTCACGTGTCTAGCATTCTTGGCAGGGCCTCACCTTTGACTCATATTAAGGGCAACGATTAAAAAGTCAATATTTGATAGGTTTTTTTGATGTCCTTATATACATTTTGGTTCCTGTACATAAACGACAATGAAAGATCCCTTGTATCGGCACGCATACCATTACCGATCATTGTCCATGCGAAGAATGCCCAGGCCAACACAGTGGCCAGACGTGGATTCGTCTGCCACACCTCAACTGATCGTAGTTGAGTCAGCAGTTACTTTTTTAACCTTTAACCAACGATAGACAAATTACTATATTAATAAGCTGCTGGTTGATAACAAGGTTTAAGTGTTAATACTGACTGCTGCGGCGCTGAAATTCCGCATAAATAGCATTGCCATCACGTTTAATCGTAATATTTTGAATATATTTAGATGATATTGTATAACAAAACTATAAAAGAGTTCGTGACGTCAGTTGTCTGCTTATTTTGGCTTATTTTGTTATCTGCTTGGAGAAGTTTTTGTTTGTTCGTTAGAATGATATATAGATACTCTAGTATATTCCAGGGTCCATGTGACTTGAAAAACGTATACTCAAACAGAGTAGAGTCATCTTCAGTTATCTATTATACGCGCCCGTTGCTCATTGTATTGGTCCAAGGACAGCGGGAAACAAAAAAATTTGCAACCATTGCCAGTAACAAAACGGTGTTCTGAGCTGAGCTTCGTTAAGATGTTCCACGACATAAAATTCCCCATGCGAACTACTTGGGATCAATGTGCAATTCTCACAAAACTGAAGCATTCTTTCCATACCACTAACTTCCATATCGGCCACGATTACGGCTTTGATGCAAGCGAGGCCAAAAGAGGAGCTCGTAGCGCTTGTTCGGCCTATTTTACACATTAATGTTATCTTTTACATTCAGTGTAGTAATTTTCCATTTGATTTAATTCGTCTCCATAATGTCACAACCTTCGACACTTACAGTTAAAAGTTGTTTTGTGGGACCGTCTTTTACAAAATGATCGGATATCGTACACTGCACAGTAAAAGAAATGACAGTGAACGTCAATGCCAACCTCATTGGTACGTCCGGATGTTTTAAATGAACTGTCGCACTTTTCGAAAAGTAGAGTATATTCACATCTAATTGTCGATTTAATTATTATTGGTACAAAAAGTAAACCTAGTTCCGTGTTCAGTTGATACTATACACATGGGCGATTATTAGAGCGAAGTGGTTCTTCGGTAAACAATGTTTCTGTTAATTAATCGAACAAGTGTAAAGTTGTGCATCAATAGATGTGCAACTCGCAGTATAAACAAGCGACACCCATGTTACATGGTCCATAGAAGGCTATTAATCTTCTCCTGAGCACGTACCTCTAGCTATCGTGAAACCGTTTATTCACACGAGATAACGTCGCAAATGTAAGGTACTTGTTTCCATTGGTGACAAGGTTTGCCCGGTTCTTGCTCGAACTACCTACATAGGAGAATCCTTATGACCACATCCATCATCGCTATCCGACCCCGCGTCGAACCCTACCCGAAAGTAATTGAAAATCCCGATTTCCCGTTGCTACCATTGTGTTAGTTGTAGGAACATCATCTCACTATAGATGCTCTACCGAGTAGATGACGAAAGAAACGAAATTAACATTAGAGAAGCTATTTACCTATAGGAGTGTACGCCTCTATAAAAACATACCGTTGTATTACCTATCGTTTAACGGTGATGTCAAAGGAAAATACGTCATTTAGATCATTACTGACCCTTATTATGAAAATCATTATTACTCTAAAAACGTAGACTAATACCCCGTAAAATGCCGCGCTCCTCCACATATTTGCCATTATACAGGCGTATATATAAATTGCAAAGAGGAGTATCACGTATGTATAAATCAGCGTCTAAACAAAGGATAAGTCTTACATACAACGTTGAGTAAGGCTTTAGTTGAGCTTACAATAGTACAATTTTCGTATGATATGTCCTTTTTTGTCATCGCTGCGTTTCGAAATCTCAAAACGAGGTCATGTTTATTATAAAATCGTAAAGTGGGGCTGGCTGACTGTGATACTGATTGAACTGTAGGCATGTAGACATTGTCTTTGCCTACAAACATAGTAGCTCTTCGTGAATTCGTAACGTCCACAACAAAGAATAATTATCATAGAACATTAAATGTTATAGATATCATTTGACTTCATTTAAGAATGGCTTTTAAGAAAGTTATCGTCACTCTAATCCGTTCCCGCCTGTTCGTTTTCCATCCCTCTCGTGACCGGCAATTCAGCGCACCTAGAAATAAAACCTACATTACCTATAAAGCGATAATCCCTCCAAACGGCCTTTATTTGGCATGTCGTCGTTTGCGCAAACGACTGTCATAATTTTAGTTCTTCCATTTGTTTACCTGCCCCTTACGCGACTCATTCAGGCGTAAGCTATATCATGTCCTTCTACCGCACACCCAACATTCGCAGAAGACAAACAAAAAAGAGACCAGATGATTGGCTCTTTTTGCGTCGCGTCCTGATTATTTATCGTCTTCTACATCTTTTGTTCCATCTTTATAAATTGAATCGATGCCAATCAGTTCATTGTTTTTCGATTGTATTATGAGGCTAAGCAATGAAGTACCAGTCTATTTGACATCAAATAACGTTCTAGTAAATATCTATTTACAATATACATAGATATATATGTAGGACCCCTGATTGTGGCAGATATCTTTGTCTAACGCTTATTACGTTCGTAAACAAGATTTTTGAGAACAAAGTTCTGTATATTGTGGGCATCCAAGTGGAGGAATTTCCATTGCAGTATATCAATAAGTGACGGATAACCGTAGACAGGGTGGCAGAGCAACTATTCGTCACGCTGTCGACCCACGTCTGACAACTAGAGCAAAGATAACTTCTCGACCTTCACTCGTTTACCGTTTCAGTACCACTGCTGGATGCTGTATACAGTTTAGTTTTTCGTTGTCATATATTTCCACTATGGTTCATTTCCTTAATCATCTATAGTTAGGATTGATCTCTCGGTCCGTTCAAGCAGACCGTAATGAGTCTAGCCACGAAGTTCCTTTGCCACCCTGTCTTCTTCGACTAGCGCTTCCTGTAGGCTACGAGTGAATTCTGGCAGTCGCTCGACACGAGCACGTATTGAATCAAAACCACCTAAGGCGTCGTTGAGACGAACCGTGTAATCCATGACATCGTAATCGGGGTCGTTGGCCATCGAGCGTAGCTGTTGAAGGTGAGCAAGAAAATCCTCCGTTTCAGCAAGAAGATCTTGATGTTGTTCCCACACAACTTGTTCGGCATCCTGCACTTGGGCACAGGCGCGACCTAGTGCATCTTCTCCTGCAAGCAAATCATCTCGGTCCATTAAATAGTCACCTGCCTCATCAACAGGGCTATCTCGCTGTCCAGTTGGATCACCGACGGCGAGTTCCTTCACGCGATCTGCGTAGCGGAGTGTGTTTAGTGTATAATCGCAGGATGCCATCCCTGGTGAAATCATGGCAATCATGCACGTCCGACTTTTTTCACCGACAAAAGAGTCCTTAAGAATATGCGTTAAACGGGAACCACGAAAGGGCAAGTGGGCGCCCTTTCGACCTAAAGCTCGAATACATTCCTTCAATGCCAACAGACCTTTGTTGATATCTGCAGCTTCACGCTGCGCATTTCGGTCGTTAGCCTTCCCTGTATCAGAGCCACGTTCATTACCTGCCAGATCGATTAAACTAAAACGCCCGTGAAGGCGCATTTCACGGCCAGCTGGTCGATACAACGTCAGCTGGAAGACTGCGTGTGAACGCGATGAATGCGCGTTGGCTGATGTCGTTCCCGACGTACGACAGGCGTTACCTTGTTGTAACAACTGCAAGACCTCCTGAACATTTTGGACACGAGTTTCTGACAAGCCCACGACCTGCACCTGCTGTTTGCCATCTTCCAAGATCCGAAGCAACTTTTTCCCAGCCAGTAGGTCAAACACCTTACCACCGTAAATTTCGAAAAAGCTCGCGCATACCACTAAGTTCTCACGGACATAGTGGGGCGAACGAAGTGTAGCAAAGACGTCCTTTGTAGCAAAATAGTAGATGCCTTTATCAACCTGTTGTGTTCCTTTGCCATCATTGACAAATGTCCCACCCATCGTATGGGTCTTTCCCGACCCTGTTTGGCCGTACGCGAAACATGTTGCCATTCCGCCCTCAAAAACAGTTTTGACAAGCGGCTTGGCCGTGTAACGATACACGAGCTCGTTATCTGAGCTCTCGTCGAAGGCGTAATCGAAACGGAACGGTGTGTTCTCCAGATACGGTGTTAGGTCCAGTTTGGTTTTCGGCTCGTGTACGATCAAATGATCCTTCGATGGCACGGTAATTACATCTACTTCTTGCTTTGTTATTTCTTTTTTTCCCAATGGACGTTTTCGAACAGCGACGGTAATCCGCTGATCCATCGGTGGGTTGGCTGGTGGAGCCATACGCGGTAGCTGGTGCCGATAATCCCTGAAAGGCGAGTAGAACAACGGAAATTTGGATTGATGATACGATAATAATCACATAAATGCATTTGTAAGTGTATGTGCAGTATGCCACTATTCAACCTGGAGTAATTTACGAGAATGTTTTCTAGCTAGTTGTATAGACAACATTAATTTCACATCGGAAGCTACTGAAACGTATTATGGAAATGGACAACCGAACTCTTTTGGACGACGCGTATTCTATCGCATTATTCTGTTTAATAAGAATAATTAAGGCAGCTACACTCACTCAATCATATTGAGGAACTTTTGATGAGGGTGTTTTTTTCCCACATTTGATGAAACCGCTGTTGGCCGCGCCATTTTTATCGGTTGAGCAGGCACGTTGCGCGGCTTTGATATTTCGGATCGTCGCAATGCCAAAGGCTCCGGACGCCCGCCAAGACGATCTCGACGGGCGTTGCCACCAGGTACCGTAGCTACAGCTGGCGCGTGCGTTGTCTGAACATTGTGGTTATTGTCCTGATGTAACGAGTTATTACTCAAACTATTCAAACTGCCCGGAACACGGCTGTCCTCCATGCCAATAGGACGAGCTAAAATTTTCAGCCAAAATAAAATAGAACACATGACTTCTATTGGAATAAATAAGCAAGGTTATTTACAAGGGTGGTAGTAGGATAAAGTAGAGATAATAACATTAACCAATACTAAGACCAATAAATATACACGCATTCTATTAATGACTGTTGTCACCAACTGCAGCTTGATTAATACCGTCGTAAGCGTTAACTAACTATTTATGGAGTAGGATAACAAAATCTAAACATAAATAATGGGGCTATCAACTATAATACGTTAACTATCACAAAAAAACTTACAAGTAACTCTGGGAATCCTGCGCGTCTGTTCGGCAGCTGAATGCTGATTTGAAGGTTGCGGGGCGACAGTTCGCCGATCCGGCCCTGTGCCTCTTTGAGCGGAAGGTCCTCCCGAAGCCACACTGCTCGCCCCAGTAGCCGTTATTGTAGGTCGCGAGGATATCGCCGGGTGGTTCTCCTTCTGTCGATTGAGCTCGATGACGTCCGATATCGACAACTACGATGGCGATAGCAGGAATACAGAGTTATCATCTACCATTAGTCTGACTGGTAAAAACCTCACACTACACGTAACTTACTGACATACAACATTTAGTTGTGAATTAAACTGAAATTGCTAATAAAATCGACGAAGACCTTTGTGCACTAAATGGGAGCTGTTCGTTTGTTCACGCATTACTAAGGCATCCTTAAGGTGGCACCATCGTAAGCCAGTTTTTGGATCGTTAGACAAAAAAATGATCCCAGTGTAAAGCTACCCTGTGTATGGTTATACGATTCAGCAAGCCTTAGATGACATTACTAATATTCATTTTAACAATTTTATCTTTTGCATTTGATTACGGGACCCGTGTTTGTATATTAAATCAACTAAAATCCCGTCTAGTTGATACGACTGTGTAAGAAGCAGTTGTTCTAAATTCGCACATATGCTACACTGCTGCTATTACGCACTCCCAAAAGACGTTATCCTTCTTTACATCGTTTAAGCTTAACTATATTTTTTGTCTGTAGAAGCAGCATTTTCGCCTAGCAACCGGTAACTGTTGTTACCTTTTCACCCGCAAAAACGCCAGAAATATTAGATGGAAATGGCGCTTCGCTTGCGTAACCGAAATGCTCCACTTCACGTCTCCGCCACTCGCACGTCATTCCTCACTTATCTTCACGCGCACACACACACACAAATACATATATTATACAGCAGATACCGCTTGTGACTAAACATTCTATAAGTACTCGCATTTGCGTGTGTCTGTCTATTTATCCGTGTGTGGTCCGTGCGTGTATGTGCTATACTAGTCGATTCGTACAGAACTTTTTCATGTCAAACTCTTCTACTTTTCCTTGAATTACGCCAGCAACGATATAATGAACATTAGCAATGCCAACAATAACAACAGCACCTCAGAGTTGTCACCTGTTGCCAACTGTCGCCTTCCGTCGATTCTTGGGACCCGTACTATCATCGCTGTGAGGATTAGAACAGCAGCGGTAGTTAGCCCACAGCCTGATCCAAAAGCAGCCCCAGCAATAGCGCGAACGCATATCCAATTAGCAACGGGCAAGCGAGAACATCGGATCAGACTGGATCGAGCCGGACTGACTAGGACTTACAGTGCCGTTATTATTGTCGTTGTTATGCTGTCCACCAGTTCTCTCCACCTATTGCCTGCTATCTACCATTCTGGCCGTCCAGTTAGTATTAGTCTTCAGAATTGCCGTTATGGCACTGAGCCAGCGACAGTGCCACTAGTGGCAAAAGAATGACGCGGACCGTCAACGAAAATTGTTAACGGCCGCGGCAGTGATACTGCTCGAACGTATCATGGCAAAATCACTGCTTGACTGAACTATTCCTATCCAAGGGGGTGCATCGAAGCGAGAAAAAAAGATCGTCGCTTCCAGCCAGCCAACCAGCGGCGGCAGTGTAATGGCGCGGGAGAAACGCAGAGACAAAGAAAGAGACAAGCCAGCAATCTACAATGACTCATCACAGTCGTTCGTCACATGAAAAAATATAGCGAAAATAGCAACAGACATTTTAGCGAGAGAGATCTATTAACGTGATTCATCACCGGTAGGTAAGCAGGTTTTCGAGGAGACGAAAAGAAACGTCTTCGCTGGAGCCGAAAGCGAGGCAGAGAAAGCCGAAAACAGTTGGAGAAAGCCGGAATAAAGACTTCGTTGACGGAAGGAAAATGTCGTTACTTCAGACGCATTTCCACGTGGATAGCCATTACGCTGACAGTGATTGTACGATATAGGACAGACTACAAAATAAACCGAAGAGATGATATAAAGGCTTACATGAACTCTTAGCTAATAGCCCATAACGAACGTACAGGTTCATTTCTATTACATTTCTAGTAAACGACCCATTTCGCTCCTATAGGCAGAGTACAATAATATATCGAGGTAACGCACCATGATTGCAGAACATAAAAATCATATTAAAAGGAAAACCTAAACATTAACCGATGTTATGCGGTCACGACAGTATGCATGACACCGATGCCAGTGCAGCCAGCCATTTAAATACCATCAAACTGATCATGGGTACGAACATGTGCGTACCAGACCAACGGGAACCTCACAATAGCACATTAGCGTCGCTGCTTGTGTTGTGTCGGTATCATTAAGACGCCACAAGGTGTTAACATGTACTAAATCTTGCCGCGTAGGTATAATTTAACTGTGTCCATTTGCTACATCATTTGTTACTCGTTGGCAGGTTTGTCTAAAAGCGTTTCCTTTATCTCTCTTTTCTGAATTGCGCATTTATGCAACGCACTTAATTTGGGCCGCTTCTCTTCTTTGTCCCGTATGGTGTATTTCTGCTTATATGCATGAAAGGTGTATTTCTATTTATGTGCATGACAGTGTAGAATTCTAGAAAGGTTTGATGTTGCACAGTCAGTTGCCATGGGCATAAATTATCAATTTCGGAAAAGTGAATTGTATTTGTTACATGTGGATTGATTCAACTAATTATTATGCTGATTATTAAATCAGATCGAAACTGTAGTTTCGATCTGAGGACAATCTGATTATTGTGAAGCTGCTAAGCTAGAAATGGCATCTGTATATTCTAAGTGTTAAGTCATCAGTGACACTGCTTTAGATAATGTAACCAATATCATAATTAATTATGATTAATGTTCACTACTGCGAGGGGGATCAACAACATGTGTTTGTAATAAGTAGCCCTTACCATTTTTGTATCGGTTACAAGACTTCCACAATTAAAACCATAGACACAAAATGATAGTCATGTGGATGCTCGGAAACGTGAAATAATCATGTATCATTCGCTGCTGCTAAAAAACTAAGCTTAGTAACATCAAATTTTACCTTACTTTTTCATTAACGAGAAAATACATATATTTCGGATCGTCAATTACATTGGTCCGTGTCATCATAGCACTACGTTATCTAAACAGCACAAAAAAAAAAAGCAAACTACATAACATACTTGGAAGAATAGGTAAGGTCTACAAACTGACAGTTTAGTTCCTAAATACTGCTGATCACAACAACTATATGGCAACAACCGTCCTTTTGGTCCCTCTTCGACGCTTTCTACGATTTTGCTCGTCCTCCATAACACGATACGTGCCCCCATCATCATCACAAGAAAATATTACTTTGACATTTATATAAATACAGTGCACGTTAAGAATGACCAGTAGATCATCGGATGTTTTTACATTGGGGACACTAAAAAGGGAAGTTACATCATTTCGGGAAGAGGGCGTATGGCTGTGGGCGCAGAACGAAATTCCGGGTAGCAAGAACAGAGCTAAATTTAAGTATTCGTGTTTCGCTGGCCGTCACCGATCTATCTATTATCAAAAAAAAAGATGTGGACACGGCAAGCAAAAGCTCAACAATCGGAAAAAAATTATCACTTCAAGCATTACCATCACTACGATTTCTTTTCGTTGCCGACACAGACAAGCACACTTACACACATAGGGCCACACAGACACACTCACACACACACGCATAGTTTTTTAGGAGGTCTACCGTTCAAAAGAAGTGAAACGGCCACCCCCGACAGCAACCGTCCGTCTCCAAGGTACGCTATTTTATTTCAATACAGCTTTTTTTTATGGCTATTATTAATTTGGTTTGTGGAGAAGAACGTACAGCTAATTTTTGCTCTTGGTTAACGATGTGACAAATTGTTGCTCCACACACAACGATGAGTAAATATGCACAATGCTTATAGGACTGGCTTAGTTTCTGAATATGCTACGTACCTCCTTTCCTTTGGTTTCGCCGTGTTCATTCCATTCGACTTGTACAGATGAACCCTTTATCGTCGTTATGATAGCGGGATGAACCGCTCCTAAAATAAAATTTGCCAAGAAAGCACGCACCACACCGAATACGCGGATAGGTTGGACGTATACGCACGAAGCGCAACAGTCGTTGGCCAATGCACACCCGAGCGTACGACCGACATGTAAGAAAATAAAGAAACGTTTGTTGCAAGGCGATTACGTCAACAATACATGATACGTCGAATTTATTATATACATATAAATATATATATTTTTTTGTATAGAGACATTTGTAGATTACTTTATGGGCGTCCCCAGTAGGCCCTTAAAGGAATTTTGCATGAGAGCTCTAATTAAAGTTTCAATCTCTGCTAACAGCAAAGATATAACTAAAATAGAAATATCCGTTGAATCATGATTCGCGTTTCAACGATTATTATCTGTATCGAACGCAGTAACAGTTCAACGGAGGCTAGCATCACTTGGCCAAACTCGACAAAATGCATCATAATAAACTCGTTATAACAACCTCTCCTAATGATATTCTAGGTATAGACACACACACGCACGTACGCACGCACATTCAACGCTCAATGGCCGTTGCTGATAGTATTATTGTAGGGAGGTCCGGCCGTGTTGTTAACGGTCATCCCGAGGCACCGGCAGACCCTAAGAATAAACCACACCACAAATTCGAGCGAGCTCTCGATGTCCGAAAATCCTTCCTTGCAAACACTGAGCACTCTGATCAACTACGACTAGCTATGAAACCGACGGTAAACCAACAAGTTTACAATGTGTTCATGTCGAGACCACTTACCATTTGAGCGTTTGATGAAGATCTCGTCCCCTGTCTGAAATCCTCCTGCCATCGTGAGCAGCCTACTAGGGGCTCCGCTGTGAGGACCAACCGAAAGTGCCGGGTCCGTTGCACTGCCTGTCTACAAACTGAAACTGTGGGGCCCTCCCTATATCAGCTTTTTCTACAGTACGACTGCTCCTAGCCCACAAGAGTATATACTCCGGCCGCACACAGCAGAGAGACACCGCCGAGACGGCCAGAAGTACAAACACACAACCGTTGTCGGTCAGAGAGGTACTGGCGCGAATATTTCAAACCTGCAGACACCAGTTGGACCGGCCATCGTTCGACGCGAAATAAAACCAGCGCTAAGTTGGCGATTACACTGGCTGTAGATATCTGTGCAATGCTTGAACGTCGGCCCCTAGATAGCAGTAGTTGGGAGTTCGACCCGATAGTGATTGTATATTAAGGCCAGAGCCAACAGGTTCAATAATTGATAAATTTATCACGAGTTACAAGGCCTAAAGGAAACACTTCATGCGCTGGTGAAGATTTGAAGTTGAAGCGAGAAACGATCCACTCTTACCATCTAACAGTAGGGAAAGGGGCATGTTTGAAATTGCCTACTCTCGCCTCTCCAGATCGACGGATCTTCAGCACCTAATCAACGGAAAGCTTTGGCGCCAAGACAATGGAAAATTTAGTTGTACAATGAAATGATCTCTCAGTTCGAGGAAGCTTTAACCGACTTATCTCCTGATGACGGTACGTTGGATATAATTTTTCTCCGTGTCTAAGTGCCGCAATGGCCATGCATCATATGCAATTAATCCAATCTCTTTGTTATCGATAAACGGTTACTACAGTTTCATGTAACAATAGGGGTAGATAAGGAAATCATGATACACTGTAGATTTTCTGGTAAAGCACGTTTATACAAGAGCACGGAACGAATTTTTACTTACATTTTGAGTCGACTTTATACCCTCTAAAATCTGCTGATGGCTGAAGTTGTCAGCTTTACTAGGTAAAACGATTAATTATTAAATGGATTCGATTGAAACCTTTGGCCATATAAAAATTTCAAGCAGTATAACGGCGCAATTAATAATTTCACACTGATGTATTCTGTTCACACAATTATTGATAGGTATTTTAAAATTAAGTTTGAAGTGATTTTATATGTAAAGTGGAATTTTTGTATAAGATGAGAGGCAAACGACGTTGAACTCAAGACCCTTAATTATAAACAAATTACGAAAACAATGTATCGGACACGCTAAGCATGACTAATTAAAAATGCAATACTTTGCTTAAATCTGCAACGCATATTACATTGGCGGAAAGAACGAGCTGTGTCATTATATCGATTGATTATGCTCACTATTTTGGAATACGATGACCACATCAGAGGAACATTGTTTCATGTTATTTCCACTACTACTAATTGATACTACTCAAAGGATATTTTTCGAAAAACTGGAGCGAGGATCTACCGATTCCAAGTACGCAGATATGCAGCCATGATTTTTTTATTTCTCAGAATCGTTGTTCTCATAGTAGCTTATCTTAAAAAGCGATGCGCATTTCTCCTACAGCTCAAACTATGCCCATTGTGCAACACAGAAGAGCTCAAACAATGATCTTAGTTGCCTCCAAGTCGGCTAGATATTATACTCATACATTTTAGTCATTAATGAAGGTTTAATAAATAGGTGTCTTTTTTCGAGTTAAATGTTAGAAAGTCCTTTTGAATTTGGAAACCGGAATTAACTGGGTTTCACCCACGCAGGTGATCGTGTGCCGTGGTAAACAAAGCTATCATGAGTACTCGACATAGAGGCCGTTTAGAGATCCCCACTTGGTCGGAAAAAGCTTTTGATGAGGACGCGTCATTTCGCTGGGGCGACGCTGCAGACAGGCCAGATAATGTCTCTGCCAAAAAAGGACTTAAGTTCTATTCCGGGTTTGAATTAAATGGCGTTTTATATAATAGAGAGGACTGCGTCTTAATCGACAACGCAGATGCGCTAGATGCGAGTGATGGATCTCAGCTTTACGTCGGTAAGACCCCGTGACATGGCTAAGACGCATGTTCCTACGAATCGTTGTATTTTTCATAAAGCTGTGCAAGTAAGGTAATTGGCTAAAAATGAGGTATCTAAGTTACCCATAAAGTAGAGGATCGCTTAGTTGAACTAGAGTTCAAAGAAGAGTAAAAAATTGCTTACATTTCTCTGAAGAACATACGAAATAATTTAGTTAGCTTAGTTACTAGTGCAGAGTAATTGATAAATCATTGGGTTATACGATTTGTGAAGACTGGCTGTTGTTTGGATCTGTTGGATAGATATAATTTTTTTTTTTTTAGCCCGTCTGGAGGCCCTTTGTGATTTGGGTGAGGAATCAAAGCTGGGGTACCGATATCAGGGCTGGGTGTCGTGGTACACGCGCCCATCGGAAGCAAAGAAACATAAAATATCGCTACCCCACGACATTGATGATAAACGTGAGGTAGGTCTTACCACAGTAATCTAACTCACAAGGAAATTACTTTTTTCAGATTATACTGAGCGCATCTTCGACACTGCATACTGAACACAAAAATGCAGATATATGACCTCAAAGTACAGTGGCTTTGGGCTGCTCGCTTTTGGTGTGCGTCGCGGGCACTTAAAACGTTTATTCACAAAAAAATGCTTATTATCACTTATTCACACAATAGGCGATCGCATCCTAATATTTTATATCTAAACGATCTATTCGAGTTGAGCTTTATTCGTTGCAGCTAAACAGTTACGCTGCTATTCGATATACTATAGTTATTTTTATCACACGTATCACAAGTGAAGTTGAATCTTTACGAGTTCATGGTTCATGTCATATACCTTCAAATTGGTAATATATGTATGCATTAAGCTCGGACCCTAGTTTGATCTAATAAGCATACCCGAAACGGGTTGCACTGTTTATTAACAAAGATAATTTTTCTTTTACCTTGCGTATATAACAAAGGTTCTTCGGTCAAATCCGAAAACAGGCGGCAAGCAGATTGACTTGGAAACAATTCGTTCGAAATGCAAAGTTATTCATGTACCGGAAACCGTGACGACCCTGGAGTTCGCCGACGTGGTAGATGACGATGATAATCCTCAGCTTTACTGTCGGTGCGTCAGTTATACACTTTGTAGGCATTTTCCGTCTAGTACATTATGGGTCTTTTTTCAAAATATGGAGGATTCCGACGATTTCCTAAACGTTCCCAAAAAAGATTGACCTGCAACCTGAGCAAAAGTAGCGAAGTATTATAAAGGTGAAATTATTAAGAGAGTAATATAACAAAGATGAAGCTTCTAAGCGACGGAAATTGTGTTTGACATCCATTGCGAATGCGATATACGTCAAAGTCACATGCGTTATATGAAACGAAAGACTTACTTGTAGGCGTGGAACCATAAACTACCAAAAATTGTCAGTTTTTTTTATTCGGCACACATTTTTTACAACATCCTTTACTACATTTTTTTACTAGTCTTAGAACCTACTACCAGGTTGCGCTTGTTTCCTTACGATATCTTTAACAATTAACATCCATAGGTATGAGATAATTAATCGACAACATCTGAAAGCTGTGATAACCCCCGCAACTACACCACGCAAGGTATCCAAGACGTCTTCAAAAGTTTCGACGATCAATGTCTTCAAAAACAAGAAAGTTTCAGCTGAAGAAATGGGTATACTGGATTCGCTGGCATTGGAACATAAAAACGTGATTAAACACGAAGCCTTAGTTAGCATGTCTCCGAGAAAGATGGTATGATTTACTGTTCCTTTTGTTTGACAACGTATCGTATGATATCGCATTTGCAATATCCTTCGGACTTTTAAATGATCTGCTAATGATTAAATGTCCTTTACGCTATTTTTGTTGCTAATAGCGAAGCCAGGGGACGTATGTCGTGTTCGAAATTTGTGTTATTATGATACGCGAAAGTGGATCCACCTGATCCTGCACAATATTCGTCTACTCGCTCACGCAATGAATTTGGGAACTGAACATATAACAAACACTTTATGAGCGCATACAAATAAAAGTAGTTTCAATTCTACACTTTGTTCATTAAAATGTCCAGAATAGAGTTCGGAACTGTTCTATGAAATGTAGCTAATACGCTAATCACCAGATATTTAGACGACAATGATTGCTATCGAAATGGCTATGGATGATAGGTTTTCGCTGCCCGTTGATTATATTTCAGCTAGTGTCTGGCTGAAAGCAGCCATTGGACTCCGTAGGCCTGAGCTACTTGATAAAGCTAACGGTTTGAAGTATGTCACCAGATGCAAAACCAATAGATTGCCAGTGTTATTTGGGACGGAAATTCAATATTAAGCCTAAGATAATATATGTAGACTTATTTCAGGTTTCCCCGATAAAACTAGTGCGCAATAAAAACAAGGAGAATCAGTACACGCCCGAAAAACGGATAGCAATTGATACACGACGCCCAGATACTGTTGAAAAGCTCAGTTGGAAGGTGAGCGATCTTACCGTTCGAACACCACAAAGATCGGCATTTACTGAAATTATGCCCAATAACAAGGACATTCCCCAAACACCAAAAAGCACAAACGTCAACACTGTTGATACAACTACGACCACCAGGTAAGCTTCATTAGTGTAAATAAACATTTAATGAAAAACAAGCACTTTAATTGGTACCCGTTATCTCTTCAAAAATTTCTTTAGCAGATGCCGTACAGCTGTAACTATAGTGAAATACATCAGCGATATTCGGTC
Source organism: Varroa destructor (assembly GCF_002443255.2). Classification (NCBI taxonomy): domain Eukaryota; kingdom Metazoa; phylum Arthropoda; class Arachnida; order Mesostigmata; family Varroidae; genus Varroa; species Varroa destructor. Next base: position 44,631,592 of record NW_019211454.1, on the reverse strand, counting down.
GCTGGTAGTCTCTTTAGGATGGATATAAAGTCGAAGTTTTAGTGTATTCGTTTTATGTTACATAGGTCTGGCCGCAAAGTGCGGCGTGCAATGACATTCGACGAAGAGGAGTTTCCCGCTGCAAGACGAAGTTCTATTGACAAGCTTAACACACTGAGAGATGAAGACCTGCTGAGTGAGGAAAGTTACGTAGGGAGCTCTACCGAAGAGTCGACGGACGAGTCTGAAGGGACAGATTCGGATGATGATGTCATCATAAAACCTAAATCGAAGCGGAGCCAAGGTTTCACCAAAGGTAAGCAGCGATACTCACAACAATGTCACTCACAATAGACTAAACGCTATCGATCACGCGGGGTTAACACAAGGGTATATAAGGATTAACACAAGGATTTTGTTATATAAGACTTGATAAATTCGGCTTGAACGTAACAGGATTTTATAGTGCACTTGTATTTATTGAATACAAGACAAAAGTAGTAAAACTGCCATACCAACAATAACAATACTAAAAGATATTAATAATAGGACTTTGAAGAGAGGCTTATGAGAATTCTTGCTTATGAGACCGTTATCTACGCCAGCGTAAATTTTAGACATAAGAAACTCTTCATCCACTGACGATGGAACATGTACTCAGGCGAGTTGGATGGACGGACCGTTGGGCCAGGCTAAGAACTATTCAAATCTTTTAAGATAGAGAGAAAAACAGTAAAATAAAGAAGGTGCCGGTAATCCACAAGTAAAAAGCCGACGCTATTTGCACTTAGACAACTAGAGGGCGTTAAGGTCCTAATAAGCCTGTGAAATGGCAACAATGACTTTATTACTAACGATGCTGGCGACATGGGTCTATCCTACTTCATGTTTTCCCTTTGATCCGTTCGCGTCACCTGAGTGCTTCAATCGTTGATCGAAGCTGCCTAGCTTGAAAAGTTACTTTAAACACTGTGTAGGAACAGATTCGGCTTTTCTTTTCCATTATTTTATACCGTATAATTTATCGGAAAAATGTACTAATCATAACAGGTATAAAAACGTCCTTTTAGGTTTAATGCACACTCCATCAACGAAAAATGTTCGGGGACAGTTAACTCGGAAAGCTAACCTAAAATGTTCAACTAATTCTAAAGTCATTAGTCAAAAAGCACCAGGCATGCCGTTGCGTCGCGTATTTCATAGAAACAACACGAACAACGACTTTGAGATGGCGCTTGACAAATTGCACGTGTGTGCTGTTCCGGATCAACTATCTTGTCGAGAAACGCAGTTTGCAGAGGTGAGCTTCTCAAAAATAAAAAACAAATAAATTAGATTTCTTAAGCGCTGTAAATTAACAAGGGAGCCAATAATAGATTTTAGGCTCTGCCCGCGTATCTTTTATTTCGTTTGTGGCGAATTTGACTTTCGTACATAGCAGGCAAAAGACCGCTTATGAGATATTTGTTGCCCAGTTATGCATTTGAACAACTGACAAGTATTAATAAGTAAACAAAAAAAAGTTATAAGATTATTAATATCTTATAACTTCTGATTCATGACACATGCTCTTGTAGATCTTCGATTTCGTCGAAAGCAGGTTATCGGACGAAGCGGGTGGCTGCATGTATATCTCCGGAGTTCCTGGAACGGGGAAAACAGCCACAGTTCGCGAAGTTATGACAGCTTTAAATGAAGCACAAAAAAATTACGAAGTGCCGAAGTTTAAGTACATTGAAATTAATGGTATGAAGTTAACTGAACCTCATCAAGCGTATGTACAAATCCTTAGGCAACTGACAGGTAAAAAGACGACACCAGAACACGCTGCTGAAGTGCTGACAAACATGTTCAAAGCAAAAAAAAGCAACGCTAAAAGCGCGATGATAGTTTTACTAGCTGACGAGTTGGATCTCCTATGGACGCGAAAACAGCAGGTACTCTATAATCTATTCGATTGGCCTACCCACCCTAATTCGCGCCTGGTAGTCGTCGCCATCGCCAATACGATGGATTTACCAGAGCGAATGGTTATGAACAAGGTGGCCTCGCGTATGGGTCTGTCTCGAATGACATTTCAGCCGTATACGTTCCAGGAACTGCAGGAAATTGTACGAGCTCGTTTAGATGGGCTAGACTTGGTAGATCCCGATGCTGTGCAACTTGTGTCTCGCAAAGTCGCCGCATTATCAGGCGATGCCCGAAGAGCTCTCGACGTCTGCCGACGAGCCGTTGAGCTTTCGGGAAAAGACGATCAGCGAGGTGCGGTTCAACAAACGTCGACCTCGCCGATAAAGAAAGCAAAAAAATACCCGGTGACAATGAGACATGTCAGTCAAGCCATCCAGGAAATGTTTGCTTCGGCCAAAATGGTTGCTATTAGTTCATTAAGCGTGAACGAACAATTGCTGCTTCGCGCCATTATAGAAGAATTTAAACGCACAGGTGTGGAAGAAACAGTCTTTCATAAGGTGCAGTCGCAGTATGAAACGTTGGCACGGCTTGATGGGGTCGCTCCTGTCCATTGCACTTTGCTAAGCACCATGCTAGCTCGTATGGCTTCGTTTCGCTTGCTTACGCTAAGTGATTCCCGTCATGATTTTCAACAGAAGATCTACATGAACGTCACCCAGGATGACGTCCATTTCGCTCTTAAGCAACTACAAAAAAAGGAGAGTAACTTCAATAATGATTAAAAGAGCTGGAAGACGATAAACCGGTATAATATTCAGCTCCTGAGAAACAAAGAAATTCGCATGCAACGAAGAGGAAATTAGGTTTGATACAAAATAGTATTGTTACTACAGTGATCATTATTATTGCAAAGTTCGTATTCAATATTTAAGTTGACTTTCCGATAGCGAAGCATTGACTCTATTGTATAGTTGTGTGTATAGTCATGGAACAAGTATTACGTTTTTCGAGTTTGGATTGAGCTTGAAGGTGTGAGTCGTGGGTGATCATGGCAGGGCTGCTTGTCAGTCGGCTACTTTTGGACAAATCGACCCTTTACTGTATGTGACATGAAAAAACCACATCTATAATAAATAACGTACGAGCAAACTTCTAAATTGCAAGTTGTGTTTGGCTGTATGACTCTAAAATACCTTAGTTTATAATTCAAAGTAAAAGCACACTATATATATATATATATATATATACTGCGTTGCACTTGTTGAAGGCTTATAGTATCCCGTGTTTAAAACATTGATTCCATAAACATTGATAAAACATTGATGATACCTTTATTCTACCATTTGACTACCACATGACTGTTATCCGGTGGGATGACATGCCTAAATTTCGCGAAAATGAGAAAATATCTTACCTAAGTCTAATGGTTGCTCTTTACTTAGGGTAAATTTCAACAGGTTATTATCGAGTACAAACAATACTTCGATCACAAGACGATTAATACATCATCACACTTCTCTTTAACCTTTATTCATTAGTAAGATACGTTTATTGGTGAAGCTTATCGGGTACTACGGAACGAATAAGTCTCACCATGTCCGAGACCTATTCGAGAGAGAAAGAAACAGGTTGCAGGGGGTAAAAATAAAACTAATAGAACTGAGATACCGAAAGCGCTGCAATTGGTTTCGGGTATTAGCTCAGCGCTACCCGTTTTTCGGGTTGTACTGGCCACAAAATATCAAAATCTAGTCTCTTTGAAAGGATGGCTCCATCTGTTGTTTTAAATATTCGATTTATCTATCATGCGGACTACCACACGGACTATGGTAGCTATCATACTATAGGGCGAATTTAGTAATAGGATGATGCTATTAAATAGTATAGGGTGATTGTCACTCAAAAAGACGAAGTGGGCCAAAAAGCTTGCTCACAAATATCTGTACCCACTTCACCATCATACTTTATACATACCTCATTTAAATCGGAATATGCATACCACTGCAAACTCTAGGAAAAAACATGCGGTGCACTTCACTGATTATCCATTACTGGTTGATAGATAAACGGCTTAAATTAAAAAATATAGGAACTGGCAAGATCAAACAGACCACCTCACATTAGGCAGCTGCTGTAGGGAGCTTCAGAAGGTGTAATGTTTATAACGCTAAATAAGTGAAAATGCCCTAATGCACACGAGATACAAATGATATATTCGAGGTCTTTATTGACAAGATCTAATATTATTCAAATTATGGATATCGCAATGCCTACGTACGTTTGCAGTTTTTGGCCATTATTATCTGCACCAATAAGATTCGCAGGACTGCCATCGTGTAGTTTTTACCGAGTAGAAACCTCTGATACTCTCTTTCAAGATAGACTTTCATTAGTACAGCATTACACTCCGGCATAAATTTCTCAGGCAAAAACGATTTCGCGCATCACAGACACAGGCGTACTTTTCCACGACCACGTACATATGCCTTACCCTCATTTAATCACCATCTTGTCTCTTCACTTATCAAAGTTCGTTTTCAACTGAATCTGCGAGACTGGGGCTTATTAGTTAATTTTCGTTTCAAAGAACTTTCTCTGAGGGTCTGCAGTTTCATCCAACGAATACTTTCGTAAACCGGTGCAAAATCGCAACGTTTCCATCCTGTAACGAAGGTACCTAAGAAGTAATATTCGATACGGTACCTCTTGAAACGCTTCGTCTCTTGAGGTCCTGAAGCACCTTCTGGGTGATACCTGCAATAATTAGGCACCTGAGTTTATGAGAGAAATACCCATCCTGGAGAGACATATTGTTATTTGATAAAATCCAGATGACACCACTAGGACCAGTGTTGATTCGCGCTAAGACGGCCAATCGAATAGCATAACGGACTCAACGCCAGTCAAACATGCTTTTTTTTCTTTACTTTCCCGTCTAGAACAAGAAATCGGAAAACATCTTCAAACTTCACTAACCAAGTGCCGAAACGGCTTTTTCCGCTGCTATTTCCACCGCTCTCTTATAGGTAAGCGCCATACTTGGGTAGGAACGGAACGCACAATTATCCACCTGCAGAACGCAAAAATGAACTTTCTCCTGCGGCATGAACGTCACAGTATAACCTGGAGTTGGCTTGCCGCTCAATACGCAGTAAGATTCAAGAGCAGTCACAGGATCCTTTCGCTGTAAAATAATCAACGGAAGCTATGAAAGCTGAAAAAAAAACGTGTTTTGGACTTCGGCATTTGATTTACATTTATGCGTTGTATGACCTCCGCAGTTATGCAAAAAACCTTTGTAGTACATACGACGGGATCGCTGGTTTTATTCGTCCAACGATATCGATCCTGTTTCTCAGTATCAAGAGTGCTTGGTGGTTGTGCTCGGTTCATACAAGCAGTATGCGCCATAGCCGTTCTTCGGATGTAGTCCTCTGCCGTTACACATCGCAGTTCGCCTGTAGAGCCATTCAACGCCACCTGTAGAGATTTCGGGCTACTAGTTGATATTCTGTTCGGTGGGTAATTTTACCACAGTAGGGTAGCATGCATTGTTCTCTTCCAACATTCAGCACAACGATATCCTTCTACTGTGGTTGTTTGCTTTTGAATGATACGGCTTTCCTGAACAGCAATTGATGTTTTCAGAACAAATCGCTTCTGTAGCAAATGCACCATACTTCATAAAACCATTGCGACAAATTAATCATTATTCATAATGGCTATACGTGGGAAATGTGCACATCATTTTATGAATGCGGCACGTCTGCTTTGATTGATTATATGTAATGTATGTTACATAATGCTCTTCTTTAGAATATCTTATAGACCACATCCTCCCCCTTTGTGTGAATAAACATTTTTTCGACGAATTTAATTGTTTCTAGTGATTTGTTTTACAAGCGTTTACAATTGATTTGATTACTATTTTACAATGGCAACGACCAGTAAGACCAACTGAGTAACCAGCAATGCTAAATGCGTGTTACAAATATATTAAGTTCACAAACCTTTTTCAAACAAATTTCAGGCAAGCATTAGAAAGCAAAACATTTAGGAGTACAGGTCATTTTTAGTGAATGTTGTAATTCCCTAAATATAACCTGACGAGCATTGCAAGCATCTGGCGCGTAACTAGAGTCTATCGCCCATAATACCAGATGAATTATAGGAGAGACAAACGCGAAATATCAAACTTTTTTGTTTAAGTATTGCTTTCACCGAATCATGTAAAAAAAAACAATATGATGGATAATAATCTAGTAATGGAGCTATCTTTATATATATAAATATATATATTAGACGCCACGTATTCAGGGAGCTATTAATTTCTATCGAAAAGTGGTTAAATCTTGATCACGGATTGTTAATATTAAAAGTAACCTTCCGTGCAATTTGTTTTCACTTTTTACTGACCATAGTTTGACGTCTTCTGAAGTAACTTTTCTGCATTTCTCTTCCTCGTGTCTTATTTTGAAACAACTGGATAACTATTTGAATATGAATTTTCGGAATAACAATCAATTGCGCAAACAGCCTTAGAATCTTGGTTAGTCTTCAACAGCCTTCCATATTCGTATTTTCTAACCAACCGATACAAAGCTCCATGCTATGGATTTTATACCAACAATTTTAAAATAAAAAAGAGAACCTAGATTTATGCACCGCTAAATACAACAAAGATTATCTTACCCCGGAATCATTCACAGAAGTATCCGTTTTAGGAGGAAGCGCGGGTTCGGGCTTATCTTTCTTATCCTAACAAGATCACATTAAAATACAGCTGCTATATTAGATTTAAGAGGTGCTATGACACGGCTTTGTTGAAATCATTGTGACATCAATCGATAACAAGCTAAATATTCTTAAAGCTCACAATTGAAATGGTACTATTATGGCAAAGAAGTTGCTTAAAGTCCTTGCATGAGAACCGTGTCTGTACTCGTTCTCGTAAAAATAGCCTTATATCATTCATGTTTTTGGAAACCGTTTTCATGCGAGTCCCTACAAACGGATTAATAACTTACGTTATTCACTGTTCTCGAAACCCTGACCCACTTATAGGAATCCTTGAGTAAACGACTGCTGTCGCGCAAATGTTGGCTTGTACGACTGTACTCATCTGATACATGACCTTGTGTTTGATCGAAGTTGTCCAACGAATCCACGACAGATATTGTTGACATCTTGCTAAGGAGAGCCTTAACAAGTTAATGAATAGAAAATATATTAAATAAACCGCTTGTTGAATAATAACTTACTAGTAACTATTTACCAGTTATTTAACTGATGCTAGTTAAAAATTTAAATTTTTATAGTTAACATGTACTGATAGGAGGTAACTCGATCACACTGTTAAGAAAAAAAAAGGAGAACTGCACTTTGTCCGGGTATGATATACGGACGTAACATAATATCAATAACAAATGTAGACAAAAAAACAGTGAAAAGTAGCATATCTACACTGTCATCCTTTGTCTTATATTCATCGTCTTCAAAACTCTCGTCGCTCGTAGTCATGGCTTCTTCGGACGGGTTAGATAATATCTTGTATTTCAAACGTTGCATTGCCTCGACTTCCTCTCTGATTTCATTAGCGTCATTCAATGTGGGCTTATTTTTAACGAACTGGAAATCATGCGCAGGTGGATGATAATTATTAGCATGTAACCATGCATTCATAGTGCTGATAGAGTATCGTGTGCAGGCCGACGTGTAAGCAAAATGATCTACAAAAATATAATGTATTTCAGCCGAACTAATAAGGGGTTAGGAAGAGAAAGCTATTAAGGCAGATACATGTTTGCACGCAAATATGTAGGTTTCACAGAAATCATAACCCAGCTAAATCAAAAGACATTTGTAATCGGAAGTCTTTACCTCATATTGGTGTTTGCCCAATGCACGCGCATGATTCGACGTAATCAACGAATTCAATGCTTTCCGGAGATCACACTCTAATGCCCCATGAAATATTAATATGAGCTCCTCAAATGATACTTCTCCAGATCCACGAAGGACATTTCGGACCATCAATGTTAGTTCACCCAATGATAAAAATGAACTTCTGAAAGAAGGTGAACCTCAAAATTAGATTGCTATAGATTTCGGCTTGAATTAAGCCACTGGATACTAAATTTCTTGAACGAACAAAAACAAGATGCCATGCAATGAGTTCTCTAACGTACCTTCAGCGAAACTCACCCATACAACTGTCGTCGCTTAGTCCAAGCTATGGGCTCGCCCTCCACCATATCTGACCTAGTTCCATCAGAGTACGCTAGGGATATGCGTTTATTCAAAACTTGTTCGACTTTGTAAGCTCCTTGCATCTTCTCCATATCTCTACGACGATAATTTTTCATACGCACATACAGATACCAGTGGGTGATAGGCAGTGGATGGTAGCACGGAGCCTATCTTGTAACCCAACTGGCCTTAAAACTAGATACTTTATTCACCACGATTCTCAATTGCCAGAGAGACGACCCACTAAACTCGCGGTATCTCCCGCCGTCAAACACCGATACTAACAAATACTCAAAACAAAAATTGCGTTTTTTAATCGAATAACCGTTTGGCTACTTACAGATGGCCAACGTCAGTTTTTGTTTCGATACTCTCAAGAGTGATATTAGCTACGTAACGGTGGTTTCGCGCGCAGCAACAAATTCAAATGTTGGCGGCACTCTTTTTATTGAATAAGCGGTAGATTGCAACTCTTTTTCAGGCTGAAATGTACCACCTGTTGTTTGCGCTGTTACAGCGAGCTAGCAGTCAGGAGGGAAATCTTACTATCTTGTTCGTTGCTGAACGATTGCAACAATGTTCTGTTAGCTCTACCTGGTCGCTTGTCTAGCCAGTCTGCTTATAGGTTGCGCGTGGGAAATACGAAAAACGCGCTGCTGAGACTAGCTTTCAAAACGACGATATTTACGCACTCGCTGCTGATAAATGTTGATCGTTCTGTTTGTATAGTAAGACAGGAGCCGTCTTTGTTACCAAATTGTCTGCTTTCGAAATTCAGTAGCGTGTCGGTGTGTGTGGCATTCGTGTGCTTAGCAGTGGGCTAAACTGTATGAGAGTACGGCAGTAGTTTGGCGTACTCAGATCCGACTTGTGGTTAAATGTTGGATAATAGCGGTTCACCAATAAGAACTCGGTTAGCGTAAGCGGCTTGTGTGTGGGTGAACGCAAAACAGAACAAGACGCCAGTGTAGGTCTTGTAACTCTGACAGAATTTTCAGGCAAACAAAGTATTATTAGGTGAATAGGGTACTTCTTTGTGAGTCTAGTGGACCAAGCTGCTCATCATTGGACATAGTTGCAATTCGGCCAGTTCGGCTGTCCGAGAAGGGACAGCCAGCGAACAATTGCCGAAGTGGCAGGAATCGGCGAGACGATCAGGGAGAATGCGGGGGCCTTGTTGGGCGCCTTGCAGAGGGACCCACTGACTACTCTTGTCGGCCAAAAGATCGGTGTGTACTTACTTCGTATATATAATTCGTTTCATTTAACTACCTACAGTTCGTCTGTCCTTTACCTGTTGTATTCTTTTTCTCCATGTATTAATGGGTAGGAATTGTTGGAATTCCCGGATGAATGACGTATCTTCAAATATAAGGAGCATTGCTGCTTCCTGTTTCGCTTGTCTTCAACAAGCTTGTGTTTTCCGTTTTATAACTGGGGACCATTTTTTAAGCATGCACAGTAATCGATAGCGATGATATCTAGTAGTCGACAAGACTGCGGAAAAGAATAGGACAATTTGGTTTGAAATGTTAGTCAGCTGGGTTGTCCGGGTGTGTTTGTTTTATGTTGTGCCAGTATTCCGGTTTCGGCACGTCCATTGGGTTGCGAATGTGTGCGCGGTGAAAGCCAAAGATAGTCAGATTGAGAATGTGTTTGTGTGAACGCAACAAATTTTGGAATTGTTACGCACCTGCATAAACACGAACCTTACAGACGTCGATGTCAGACATCCTCGTCGTTTAACTACTTACATAT
>NW_019211454.1:44605007-44621592 GCF_002443255.2 Varroa destructor | reverse complement strand
ATATATATATAATATGACTACGTCTATAAAAAATGACATAAACATAGATAAAATAAAAAGTAATCTTGAACTTGCTTAGATCATACAATGACACCGTGATATATCGATGTATGCGTAGCGGGTTGGCTTTCGCTATACGGCTGCTTCAGAACCGGTACGCCAGCTTATTAACATTAAAGTAATGGCAGTTGGAACTTTACATTTTTGATTACTAATTTGTCGTATACTATAACCTGAATAGTTGTTGCTGTTAACTGTCCTATATTACTGCGAATTTTATGTAACAACGTCGATGGCTATAGTAAACGATTTGTAATCAATCTTGCATGTAGTTGATTTTTACAACAAAAATGATAGTCTGTAGTGGTTTGTGATTCTGCTAAATGTCTCCAGGTGACCAGATGAAAACAGTCTGTTATTTTTTATGTAGTTACTCGTAAATGCCATTTCTACGTTATAACAGCAATAACGTACACTGTGCTGTTGGACATCATGGGAGGATAGAAAAGGATGGTGATTAATAAAACGTGCCGTATGATAGTGGAAGTCAATGCTAAACAAACGGAAGAAGAGGAAAAGTATCGTTTTTCAGAAATCACCTATGTCAGAACAACACGCGCATCACCCCGCCACTTAAAATTTTTTCAGGTGTAATGTACTATAACGTTTAAACAACTTTCTCTATTTACGTAAGTTGAATAATACATGTTGACGGGACCTAATGTATTAATCCGTATGTTCTTAATTTAGAAGCAAGGAAATATGAGGGTTCAACCTGCTCATCCTACCAAATACCGTTCAAGTTTAGAACAGGTGTGGCTCTTCCTTCTTTCAACTATGTCTTTCAAACTAATGTATTTATAAAGAAATCTTGATCCTTCGTATAATATTTACTAAGAGACGTACTTTAGTATAATAGTGCAGAATAAACTATTGGTTCAATTAATGTTTCAGTTATATCCATCCACAGCTGCTAAATCCGCATACTGCTGTCTCGTTCTCAAAAGCCTACAATATTGTGCTGAAAAAAGTTTGTGAATTCATTGACATTGCGAAGACATTAATCCATAATTTCCGATTTCTGAATTCATGCGTAGCTTTTGGACAAACCGATGCATGCCTTTAAAGGTAATCTTTATTGCGCAATATGACTAAGTTTGAACGTATGATAAAGACTGCGTTTTCATATTTCTTAATGAGTCATTATGACTGAACATTTTCCTCATTGAATAGCAAACTTATTTATCTTGCTTGATTATCATTATAAATGACAAGAATAACGTGCATGTGCTGTTGACCCCGTGGGGAGTCTCCAACCTGCATAACATTATTAATAGCTGGTTTACCTGGAGTAGATGAATTACATGCTTCCGCACGCGAAAACAAATATATGTTATATACTAGACGAGTACCCTGCGTTAGTGGGCCAAGCTTGCAAAAGTCTAAGCAACACTAAAGTCTCACTGCAGTGCGGGCCGTTAGAGATTCATTAGAGAACGATGATAAGTTCAGAGAAGGTGCTACGGAATTGTTCGCGCAACCTAAAGCGAAATCGTACCCCATGAAAGCATCCATCCCAGATTTTGGCTGGCGTCTTTATAATCGATAGATAACTCCTTAACTGTTGTAAGCGCCATTCTAACTTGTGACTATCAATGATATCCGGCTCCATCCCACTGAAGCGTGTCGCTCAGTTGTCACCAAACAGAAATCATAGCTTTTGCGTTTGTCAATGTATTTGAGTTTCGGTTGTAAGGGAAGATGGTATTCGTAGCAAACGCGTCGATAAGTGTTAGCAATAATTTATTATGACTTTTTACAACTAGTTAATGCTTCATGTGTTGTGTTTTTGTAACAGATTGAACTTTAGTTATATGAATTGATGTCGAAGATCTGAGTAGATGAGAGCAAAGAACAGCTTTTTTCGTTAATATTTCTTAATAATAAAATCAAGGAATATTTTTCATTTGTTGTATTAGTTTCCACCATTTAAATTAGATATCCCCAATCAAAAGGCTTGTTAAGCTTTTTGCAAACTTCCCCTCTAACACCCTAATTATTTTGCTGTACACATCCCACTATGTCTTTGGATCTATCAGTAGATTATCAAAGTCATATTGATGAAGCTTGATGTCAGCTAACTGCATTGGTAACCACTTCTGCTGATATCTGGTAAATTCACGAGTTTTGTATCATTTGTTCTTTATTTATAGTTGTTTTGTGTATTACGGTTAAACTAGTTTCAAGTAAAGGTAAGTAGAAAAAAAAGAAACCGTTCTCAAATATGTCGTGAATTGAAGTAGGTTCTTGTGATGCTAGCAGGACATTGTTTCTGCGATGATCGTTGTTCGAATGCGGATTGGACTATTGGTGTTGAAAGCTGAAACCTTTTAATACGTACTTTTTAGTAAACGGGCTATCAGGGTAGCGGCCATATTCGAACGTTTGGCGTGGATGAACATCACGTATGTTTTTGATACTAACTCTGATTGATTGCAGTGCAGCGCTGAATAGCGCGCTAACAACGCAAACAAATAACGCATCTTATGTTTTTGATTTTGAGTTCGTCATTGTCTCCTGATGGTAGTTTATTTCTAGGCGTCACACGCATGTCTGTTTCATATGCCATTTATAATTACTATTATTACAATGACGATTATTATTACTGGATATGTTTACCTTTAGGCAAAAATATGCTCAGACGCTGAGGGCTATGCCACAGTAATTTAGCCCCTATGTTGCCTATTGTGCTGTTTGTTTAGTTATCATTGAAGCGCAAGTTAGCGAACGCTAGCACTTCCTGTGCAAAGTGGTATTATAGCAGTTCAAGTGCGAGTCTCGTGCATCACGATAACATTTTATACTCCTGCCATTGACTGATGAGCCGATTTATTCAAATGTAGAATGTCAATAGCTCTATACGCATTGAACAGTTTCACGCTTAACGTACACGCTATACGCGTCATTTCTTCTATTGTTATGGTCGCCACTTTAAAAAACGCGGCGCCTGCAAATAGAGATGTTTTTAACTGGATTAAACTGGGAATAATCAGAGGAATGAATGCAGGAGGGACAAAATCGTTCAAGCATATTTATGCGTGTGACAGTAAGGGGATAGGTCACTGCATTATCATCACCATTATGATGATACTGACGCAACAAATCCTGAGTTATTATCGATTTATTTAAGCATCGCAGAATTGTCTACCTAACTGGCATTCTAGGCATTTTTGAAAATCACTCTCACCCACTTCATATTATATGTTTACGTTCATTCTATTCTCGTAATGTGTTCGGCTCGAAGCCAGCCAAACCACGCAGTTGACACCATGGAAAGTCTGAAAACAACGAACAAAATTTCAGCGATTACTAACTGAGTAGCGATTTCATTATAATCATTGTGTCGACCGATAGCATAACCAGTCATTGTGTACAGAGGCATAGCATTACGTGATACTTTTACACTGACGCCTCGACCATAAGTGGTTATAGTTGATACAATTCCTATGAAAGCAACTCTTCAATTTGTTCGATTTCTACAATAATTCTGCGAACGTGAGAAATCGTTATGCAGAATGCTGCATTTCATCGTTGAGCAATTTATACGATGTGAAACTTATACATATATATAGATTAGCCTCCACATGAAAATTTTTACTCTGAAATAACTCTCTGGTTAGTTGTTCTGTATGTATGTATATATGTGTATATCTAGATGTATATATATACATAGTATTGTATGCTGAAGTATGATTCATGTTTTGCATCTAACTGAAGGTTCTAAAAATCTAAAAATTACCATTTCACCTTTTGTAGTACATACCTACGTAATTTTTGTAATATTAATATTCGCTTTTTCATAATGGCTTCATATGCGAAAACGACAATTTTGGCATTATATAAAACAAACAAAGCAACATGCTGTGTAGAACCCCTTTTTTATGCCATCGTTCTCTGACCTTATTTTTGCCACAAAATTCAAAAATCGAAATGCTAAATTTCTTGCGGCGACCCGAGCCGTATTTTAAAAATTTTCTAAATTGTAAGTGACATTAATTTATTATATAAACTTATAATCTTCTGATAGCCAAGCGTAATCGGTGTTAAATGAATAACTAAGGCGGGCGATTAATTTGACAACGATATCTATAGGTGTTCGCAATTATTCCTGGCGATAGATAATATATTCCTAAGTGCCATAACGCATTCGAGCGAAGTGTTACGTCACGATAAGGATCATATACTTTGTAATGTTACCAGATTCTCGCTATTGTTTGCAACTGTGTCAGACCAAAAAATAGGCGGAAAACAATGGATGTAAGCGTCAAAGTTTATAGTGAGTTCTAATTGTAATTCCCGAAAATACGACAGAATTATCACTCATAGACGACTTAATTCTGAAAAAGACGAAATAATAAGACCAAACAGTTTAAAATCATTGACCTTCGTGCACATATCAGTAAATGTTGAATGGTGCAGCAACATTTTGATTGACTAAATACTGTCTTTAGTCGCATTCACCTTTGTACCTACTCTTCGCCTCTACGTTTACCTTACATTACGTCCACCTCAATGGATAGATAAAAGGACATGATATAAACGATTTCTTTTTAAATCATTTCTACTTAAACTCTAATCAATGTTCTCGTTCCCTAAGAAGTGTACGATGAGCATCATGAAAAGTCAACCCAGTTGTGCTCTGAATTGATGAGAACTCAAAGCTAATAGGTTTACTTCTTTTGGAGTTAATTTTTTTCCGTAAATTGACCTGATTTTTATTCAAAATTTGAAATATATTGGTGAAATACGCTATATACTGCAGTATGAATTTATGACGAGCTAATTGAAGACGAATCTAGTACAGTGCAGCGAAACAAATAACGAAGATTCCATATCGGAGTTATGTGTCTTATTTATCCACTCTTTTCTTAGATCCTCATAGCAGAGCTTTCATAAATAAAGGTAAAATTATATTTGTAGTTGTTGCGATAAAAATAGATACACCGAGCTCTTTGAGTTATATAGTTTACTGTATTATAGATACTGTTATTTTGATGAAGTCATGAGTCAGCCTGCTTAGTAAGTAAAAATACTAACAACATATAGCATATTCTACATTATTCTGCATAGATGAACGTTTACTTTTCGCCATAGTTATAATCTTAGCAATAACTTGATTTAACAAATGTTTTCCAGTCACAGATAAACTTGTCCCTTACCAAATATTCGTGTTTTGACTTTTTTGCCTCGTCCCAAAGGCTGAAGCCTGAATATAATAGTAATAAAATAATATGAGAGTAGCTTATGAACGGAACATGTTATACATATTTGTTTGCATCTGTAATTAACTCAAGCGAGTATATGTATAACGAGTAGAAGACTATTTTGGAGTTAATGGAAGTATGGGATTCCTTGAAATCACAGGCAGTTACTTGATAGTATTTGAATCAGTAAGACTCTTTCTACGTATTCAAAAAAACAGGATATTAGATTATTTTATCATTTCATGGCATATATATATATATATATATATATATATATATATTAAATAAGCCTGGAAATATATTTTCCCTTGTTTGAGATTTTCATTTTTATTGTCATTGTGGCTCGGTTAAAATTAAATGTTCGATCATATGAGTATGCAATCTAGATAGAATATTTACATCTAAATAAAATACCGATATAATGTTAATGCTAAAAATGATGACTCTTGGGGATGACCAGCAATTTGGTCTTCCCCGAGAGTCCTACAAACGTTATTGTGAAACTTAATATTTCTCACAACACTTAAAAAATCGGTCACGGAATCAACTAAGCAGCACAATGCCAGCTTGTTTCTCCGTATATTAAGTTTTTTTTTAATTGCTGATTTCAAAACGCATATATATATATATATATATATATATATATTTTTTTTTTTTTGCTAGACAATTAATTTTTGCTTTGTTCGGCATTGAATTTGCTGGATGTTTTTTTTTTCATAACAAGGATACATTTCTTTTTCAACTGGGCAATTGTTACAAGGATTCGCATAATTTTTATGTTGTTTTTGTTTGTTAAGAACGCATACCGAAGCGATCCAATTTGGTCAATGTCTCTTGGTAATTCTTCACATAACCAAAGTTAATAAGTGAGCAATAAGTTCATTATATATTTCGGTAGAACGCACTTGATATTTGTCGTTCGACAAACATACTGTCTCTTATAGTAAACAGGTATTATATACCTACCAGATATAGTAACTAACCATTGTTGGTGGCTTAGCTTACCACGGATAGCTTGCTATTCCTTGAGGTTTTAGCTCTAACAAGATAACATCATCGTACTGAAAAATCCAGATTATTTTAAATAATCTTCTTACCTTGGAAAAATTTGAAGTTGATCTGCCTTATCGCTTATGAAAGGTCTTACCGTTACTCCCCCTCCGGGCTTATTTCTGGGGTTCATAGAGCTGCTTAGCGATATATATTGAAGCTTTCTGAAGAACCCTATAAGAAAATAAAAATTTTGACTCGATTACTTTATTTTTATCTTTACTATTATTTTAGCGATAATTCGAAGAAATATTTTGAATAGTACTATGAATTCTGGGTCATTAACATAAAGCTTTAGAAAGCTGACAATGAAAACTTGAGCTCTTAGTCTCTCACGGACATGTTTTTATTTTTATACTTATTTTAGGTCGTACAATGAGGAAAATTAATAGGTATTCCTTTGGCCTATCACTAATCGACACCTATTATCGTTTATATAATTAACGAAGTTGGTTTCAATTCAGCCAAGTTCAATACTGCTGACTTGGTATTGGTGATGTAATGCACATTACGAGCCATCATTTGAGCGTAATCGTCGTTTGTATGAGTATTGTGTGAGTAAAGTGCTATTTTTCTAGTTGAGTGCCAATATGTATGTAATATATAATATTCCAGCTGTAAAATGTTGAGCTAAGTCTGAACTTTTTACTTATCAACTGGTACACGAGACGCTATTCTGTTTATTCAGGTTCGAGTTCAAGTGTGTTTTTATTTCCGTTTGTAAAGGCTTCATCGTGTCACGTTATAATTAGAGTGATGCATATATATATATATATATATATGTCAGCACCGCATCTGAGCGTTTAAAGGGATTATCCAACAGTTGTAGTGAATATTTGCATCGAGAATATTATCTGGTCTATTTGTGTGCCACCGAAATAAGTCATTATTGCGTAGAGTCTCATAGAGCTTATTTGGTTTACGGTTGTTGCGCACGTTGACGACCCTGTAGTTATTACAGAGCACTCCGTTGACGTCACCCTTCCTGCTTCTATCGCCTTCCCGTCGTACCGACAAATAAGTAAACTAGGGCTAATTACTCTCAACCCCTTGTTATTGATGCACTCCGCTGTAGTAGCTTTTAGCACTAGACCATTTTACAAACACTTTTTACATATTCGTAGGGTCTGCCACTTAATCGGTATTATACGATGCGGTGGAAACAATGACATCCGTCGGAGAACACGCGCTATTCACTTCATGCCAATTACGCTGACATTGTTTACGCCAATTCTTGTTTGGTTTGACAAAAGTTTACTGAATCGCATGGCACAAGAAATTATGCATGGATTATTTTCGGGCCTTGTCGAATATAAATTTGGCTTCAACCAAATCTTGTTGCAAGTCGCTGTGGCATTTATGTTAAGAAGGATTTGAAAACCAGGATGAATGTTTGCAAGGGTTTATTGATTGCGAATTGTTTAATATTTAC
Organism: Varroa destructor; assembly: GCF_002443255.2. Taxonomy (NCBI): domain Eukaryota; kingdom Metazoa; phylum Arthropoda; class Arachnida; order Mesostigmata; family Varroidae; genus Varroa; species Varroa destructor. Next base: position 44,613,846 of record NW_019211454.1, on the reverse strand, counting down.
CCAGTTCCATACAACCGTCTGAATACTGCGTGGCTTTCAGATTATAAGGCAATGTACCCATTTCGTGGAATAATTTCAAGTGTATTAATTTGTCTAAAATTTTTTTCACTACAGCATCAGATGGAATCTCTTTTACTCTAATAATGCAACGTTAGGCTGTGCCAACACTAGGTATTTATCGATATGTGAAGGAAAAACTGAAAAGCAGAAGTTCGACTCTTAATATGTAAGCCCCATACTAGTACCAATTCAAGTGTAGAATTTAGTCGCATAGACATCCCTATCCGCTTTGGGAAAATTAGAATGACCTCTCGGACGTTTTATTGATGCTTTGTTCATAAACTGCCCTTACAACAACAACAAGTTTTGCAGACCAATCGCGCTTTTAGATAAGAATACGAGAACTTTACAAGCAAATATTGAGAAGCCTGCTCGTGATATTTTAAGGACCCCGAATAGTACCTTGATTTATTAACAACAATAGCTACAATTTTTGCCGCTTATTCGAAAAGATCATTGCTTGCTTTGGTTTTGTTTGCTTAATACTGTGGATGCTTGGTCCACCTTCTTTAAATAGCTGTAGGTATTATCCACTAGTAGTAAACGTACCGCTTAAACTTCTCGGGTTCATACATTGCTTGTTGTCCTGCACTATGGTACTCGAGGATGGTTTTCTTGCGTCTATAATTGCGAAATATATCTGATTTAACTAAGGTGACACTGAATGCCGTGCCGATCAAGGGCATATAGATCGATATTAGATGTCCCATCGTAGTTAGGCGGTGTCCAGAAAGTGCTAGAAATTTTTTTACAATCTTATAAATTATATCTTCTATGCCCGCTTACTCTACTTTGATTGGAGCAAATTGCTGTCCTATACCATGTGTTCCAGGTAGCGCAAGCATACGTTTTGCTTTATATGAGTTTACTTGTATATATCATGAGATAATTGATGCTTCTCATAACAGATGCTATCTGTGTTGATATATCCAACTACACTGCGCGCTACAATAGTGTCTAGTACTGCGTGTTCTGCCACTTGGTAGTAGACGTCAACCATTCTATGAAAAAGTTTGAAGCTGTAACAAGTATAGATCACCACTATGTCGTTTTAATTATCTGTTCATCAAAAGCAAAAAGAACTAAGTTATTTTACAACTGCATTAACCGCGATGCTAGTGTCTGCGTAACGTTTGATTCGCTTTACACACTGCGTCGGTCGGATGCACCAAGCACTGTTTCTCTTCATTTCCAAGAAAACGTTTATTATCAAACGTTTATCAAAAAAATTAATGATAACGATCTATTTTTCTTGTTTCTTATAATATTTCCTAATAACGGAGCCTTCCTGCAAATATAATAAAGTATTAGCATTGCTGAGTCATTGTAAATTGTCATATTGCTCATTTGTAAGGTTTTTGTTTGATACAAATTAAATTTACTAAAGGGCCAATTTAGGGGAACGCCAGAAAATGTTTGATACCGTTTTTGCCGGAGCAAAGAGCGTAGAACATTACAGCACGTACATCCGTCAACTAGACTTCAAATCGCTGCCCAGGAATCTGTCTTAGGCCTAGATATAACGAATAAAGCAGCACTGTGGCATTGATACTACATGTTGGCTCAGTGATACCATGACTTATGTAGCTTATTTTCGGTAAACAAGCCTGGGTATCAGGCGAATGGATCATCGGATGGTAGGAAGTAAAACTTGTGTCTGGCTAACCTTTGTTCCTGTTTTTTGTATATAATAGATGAAAAATTCATATGACGTTTAAACTGATCGAAAATAGCGTATAAAATCTATCTATTATTAGAGAATCTAAATTTCTTGATATATGCTACCATTTATTTAAGGGTAAAGAGCTCGTTTTGGTAAGTCAAATGTCGACGCATTATTGTGGTTACAGAACAAGCTACAGATGGATCGTTAGCGTCTGAAAATTGGGCCCTCAACATGGAAATTTGCGATATCATTGCAGACACCGATGAGGGCCCGAAGGATGCGGTGAAAGCTATTCGAAAGCGATTGATGACTAATGCAGGCAAAAATTACACAGTCGTCATGTACACACTTACGGTAAGTACCTAAATCATAGAGGCGTCTTTGTTTCGAGTATGTATGTGATCTATAATGATTTGCGGTCGAGAAATCTGTGTAAACGTCTTGTGCTTTAAAAAACTTAATTGTGTAATTTATCTCAACAAAACGATTGAATTGATTTGATTTGCATAAATTTTTCATTGCATTAGTCATACCTACATTTAACTACTCATATATTGTATGCAATTTTGGGTGCAACTCGCAGGTGTTGGAAACGTGCGTTAAAAACTGCGGCCGACGCTTTCACTTAGTGGTGAGTCAAAAAGACTTCGTTCAAGACCTGTTTAAACTGATAGGACCTAAAAATGATCCGCCTACAGCGGTTCAAGAGAAGGTTCTATCACTCATCCAGAACTGGGCGGCGGCATTCCGTAGTAATCCAGAAATGCAAGGCGTCGTTCAGGTGTATAACGACTTAAAGGCCAAGGGTGTTGAGTTTCCCGCCGCAGATCTTGAGACGATGGTGCCTATTCACACCCCGCAGAGAAGTGTACTACCGCAGGTCAGCCTACGCAACATAGAATATAGCAGCTCACTCATATTCATCATTTGTGTACCTAAACTGTTAAGTTACTCTACCCGATTTCAAATTATACAAGTAAGTTTTTCGTAAAGTCTTGGTGGCCGAAACACCTTGGATTTATTCAAGCTAAAGGCACTTGTTCTGTCTGATGGAATTATTTATTCATACACTTATCTATGTTCATTTTGCATTGATACATACACTTGAGACAAAGTAGACCGACTCCCGAGTATCATCCGTTTCATCAGTACGAATGACGGGTTCGGCAATGCACGGCGAACTTTTACCGTCGACCCCAATACCTCTAAATCGCGAGCAGACAACTAAACTCCTTCAGGAGTTTGTGGCCGTTCGGCGAAATATGCAGGTAATTATCCCATGTAATCATGCGCAGTTAGATATTTACCTAATGTCTACGAAGGTAAGCGGGAAAAAGGAACTTGAATAAAAATACACTTAGACCATTTTTTTAATTTAAATATGAATAAATTGTTCTCATTGTATATGGATCTTTACAAGCGTAATTGCTCATTGTATTTACATGAATAGCTTCGCAATTATAGATCTATTGTAACTACTTTGCGCAAAAAAAACTTAAAAAAAAAGCGACATGAGGTAGGTAGCGGAAAAGATTCTGAAAGCAGTGTTGTGGAGTTGAGAGAACGCTATTACAGACATACCAATAGTTTTTTGTTTTTATAAATTAAGCGGGATTCAGGAGGAGTTAAGGCGTTTGCGCATATATTACTCCTTCTAGGTGTTCAGCGAGATGCTCAGTGATTTGGAGCCTGGTCGAGAACATCCTCGCGACTGGGAGTTTTTACAAGAACTTCAAAAAACTTGCCACGCTATGCAAACGAGACTCGTTGATCTCGTTGACAAAGTTGCCAACGAGGAAATCACCAGTAAGTGATTTGACTCTTCCGCACCGCATTTTTATCTAGCAAGAATCGGTAGATACTTTTGAGTATAACCCATAGATTATACTATTATATATCTGTAGAACCATAAAGTTGAATTCAAATAAATATATAGTAATCAATCTGTAGTGTTAGAGATTTGTTTTTCTAGAATCTTTCTCAGATTAAGATATTTTTGTTTCATTCTTACACCGTGCTTCAAAGTAACATTTTGGCCCTAGCTTGGCTGTGTGTGATGGGTGTTTTAAAACAAGATGCCGTTCTAGCAGAACCCATCGAACCTTATTCTAACACTATTACCGCTAAATGAAACCGCTAAGAGTGTTGCATTGTAATGCATTTCACGGGTTATTCGGGTCAATGTTTTGTTTTTTACAGGCGAACTTCTTCGGTTAAATGATGGAATGAATAGCCTTTTTGCTCGCTACGAGCGATTCGAGAAAAGACGCACGGCCGTCGTCACTGGTGCTAGTGGGCAACATTTGAATTCAGCACGTAGCAAAGACACGCCATCTTCACCAACAGCAGGGGCCGTTCGGGGGGGGGATGCACAGGCATCGCTAATTGACTTTGGCGGCGAAGATGTTGCTGGCGCGACGGGCGGCTTGCACAGTCTTAGTAAGTCTTAAAATTCAAGCCGGTTTTTATCGATATATGTAATTAGTTATTGTAGACAAGTAGCTTACTAATTACAATGAAACAATATGCATTGTAAGACAATGTTACTATATTGTATACATGTACAGTAGAATACCATAATGCAGTGATCATGATTGGAGGATATTTACAAAAAAAGTCAAGCGAAGCCCGAAAACCCAGTGCCAAAACAAAACATGATTATTTGGCTATGTTCATATGTTGCCATCAACTACAACCGTTCATTTATAAAATCAGACTAGTGTGACCTGGACTCCGGCCTAAACCTTTCGTTTTTAACGATAAAATTTCCATTTACGATCGCTTTGTTATCGAATCCACCGCCGGTTTATTTTTTATGAGAAGCAAATACCATCGGCGAATTAGATCAGTTGAAGACGATGTTTTGTAAGTAAGTATTGTCTAAAGAAACGACAGGACGCATAGCTACGTTTGGTAGTAAGATATGTAGTTGAATCAACAGAGGCTTCAGTGGTATGTGAACTTCCTAATTCTGCTATCAGTTCTTCGTCAATTTCGTCCACTCGCATGTACCAGCTAATACACGCGGTAAAATAATTAACGTACTCTTACTTCAATTTCAGAATGTTTGATTTTGATTGATAATTTATTTCTTTATGTACTCGCTCAGGTACGATCGCATACAACTAGCGAGGTCCTATTTTTTTTTGTTTATTTAGGGTTCTGTGTATTAGACTTTAAACGAAAGCTCGTACATCGAGTGCGAATATAGGTCGTCCACAGGTCGTTTTTCAATAAGACGATAGGCTCGTAGGCTAGCTTAGTACCTTCTTGCACTGCTATACTTGTGATTTTTTATAGAAAAAATAAAATTGACTAAACATTAAAAAAAAATATTACGAATGAGTCAAAAAACAATGTTCATCTCTTCCGGTTTTTCCTGTTCCTCGTTTATTTTTTGTATTTTTCAATTAACCATCGAAGGGCGCGCCGTTGCGATGCTGAGCAACATTTTTTGAAACGTCGTAGCCACTAATTCGATTCGACTAATTGCGGCGAATCACAAACATAGTGCCGGAACGATCCTGTAATTGTGACAATTTTATCTGGCTCAGTCTCTCCTGGAGAATGTAAAACTTTTACGAAAAAGTATATATCCAATGAATTTGTTTAATGTATGAGCCGCTGTGGTCGACAGTCGCCATTTCTTCTTTCGATGACCTAGATAGCCTTCTGATAACCTTCTGATACTGCTATAGGGATTGTTAGTTTTTTGTCTTCTCGTCCTTATTGTCGTTATTAGAAACCCGGCTGTTGTTTTCGGCATTGAAAAATTATCTTCTGTATTAGAGTTCCCTAAAAATACGATTGCTTTATCTATATAAAACTGTTGTAAAGTCCTCTGTTTTATTTTAAACCGGAAGTTTCGTGAAACATGTCATTTTCACGTCAGCAGCTAGAACTATGTTTATTTATATCTTCTCTCCGTTTTTTCTTTGATAAAACTTGTTTAAGAAACAACAAATAAAAAAACCAGTGCTTTCTTACTTTCTCAGCAGCGTTTGTGCGGCTTCCTTGTGTGCGTTCCTCTTTCTGGGGTTTGAAAGTAAAATGCATATTGCGAAAATGATATGTATAGCAGTTGTACGTCATGTACAATATAATGACACACACCATGTTGTGGGCCAAATCAGGCCAAATATCGGATTTACGCATTATCTAAAAACATAGACATACTCTGGGCTTTAATAAGCGTTACTGGATTATATTGGACACGTAAACGCTAGCCAAATCATACATAGTTTCATTGTGAGGTGACGACGGATTTCTGTTTTTCTTCCTCTACTTAGCCAGTTTTATGAATGTGCGTATTTGTCCTCTGTCGAATTCGCTGCGGTTCTAGTGAATATCTGCACTACCGAACAGGTTACCATCTATGTTGCTGGACATGTTTGTTTAGGCCAAGAATCTTTTGTTGAGCTAAACCAATTGGTAGCATGAATATACCCTATTTTTATTTGGGAGATTTTTGCTCAGGTATGAGTATTCCACACTGATAGATGCTAAGAGTTACCGTTCAATCACTATTAGTAGAGACTCTTTAAGACGAATTAGTATATAGCCACTAGCTAACGATTCATGTTGCCGTTTTTCTGCTGTGCGTGTTGTTTGTATAACCACGATTGTTTCTAATCAGGTCTAGTTGAAGCTGGCGCAACAGACGGCTCTACAAAACCGAAGAATTGTGCTGGAGCGACGGCAACGACTTCCGCAGGCCCAGTTGGAGCAGCTGGGGATGCCGACGAATTTGAGGCTTTTGCTCAGTCACGGACCTTCTCAGCTAAGGTACGCGGTCAGTCGTATATCGTCGGTATGTCAACGACCGTTTTTGTATCGTATTTGAATAATTCTGCAGACGAATTGTCATCTGAGAACGAATCGCTGTCGACTAAGAATGAAAACGACTGAAGTGTGCAATGTACATAGATGTAGATTTTTTAAAATTATTTTTACCATATATATATATAATTTTAAAATATATTAATATATATTATATTATATAAAAAATATATATACATTTTATATATAATATAATATATATATTTTTTAACGGATTCTAGTGTACTTTGTTGAAAAACATAGATGCGCTTGACACTACAGATTTATCCCCAAAAAACTGTTCGACTTACTTATATACAACCTCCAACAATTTGTCCAGGCATACTTTGTTATCTAGAAGTCAATAGATTTTTTCGTTTTACTGGTGGTTTCGATTGTGTTTCATTTTTATAACGTTACGAACGTTATGCACGAACTCCCACTTTTTTTTATTTATGAATTTGGTTCGCATTGGTATGTACTATTGGTGCTGTTATTTCTGTGACCTTATTGCGATTTCCCAACATGTCCGCTGCTTAGTTCGCTACACCGGAAGCTATGAAAACCCTCCTTCCTGATAACGCCACGGATTTTGAGGAGATGGAACGGTGGCTGGAAGCTCAGGTATAATTCAACATTCTGGGTTCCATTTTAAGTGTACAGTTTACTTTTCTTTGTGCAAACCTTTATGATTCACCTTCTTCTTTGACGCGTTCTCTCGTTATGTATCCATTACATATATATTAATGTGTCACGACAAATTTGCATATTTTTCTAACAGGACTCTGAAGGACCTAAGACAGCAGTAGGGGATGGTGCTGGCGCCGCAAGCGGTTCAATATCGACGACTGCCCGTAGTGGAGCAGCGGCAGTGTCTTCGCCAGAGTTCGATCGTTTCCTCCAGGAGCGAGCGACTGTAGCTGAACGACTACCAACAATCCAAGCTCAGGCAGGTGCCAAGGAAAAGACGCCTAAAGACGACCCCAACCTACTTGCCCAATAGACAGGTGCCGTGCACAGAAGTACTACTTAAAACCACACTACACTGAAAAGAATGAGCCAGACAAGGTGAAAAGGGAAAGGCCATGCAGAGCAGGCTGACCCTGGGGATGCAATAGAGAGAAACATAAACAGTAGATGAGCACATAAATAAGAGCGCCTTGTGGTGTGGGGAAATCACTTCTTTTTTAAAGCGGTCAACGAATCTGGCTTACAGAACTGGTTTATTGTGTTTGAATTAGATGTGTTTTACGCTCATGAAATATCTTTATCGATCGAAGGTTTGTTTATAAGTACACATAGACTTGTCAGTAACGACGTACCAGTAACAGCAGCGCTCCATAATCTAGGGTTACCAGGTGGCACTACCCTATGTGAAAATCAAGCGCGCGCGTAACGTTGGTTCGAAGATCGCGAAAATGTCAAATATAATAGTTATAGAATTTTTGCACGGGATCGTTTTTTGTGCAACGTATTCGCACTAAGACAAATGCAGACATTTTTTATGAATGGTGGCTTCATCTATATAGTCTGTTGTAGCTTGCTTTCTAGTGGTTGCGTGTTAATTTTTTCGCAGAAAAAAAACCTCAACTTGGCTATTTACCACACCCGTTCAACAAAACATCCTAATTGTAAGACTGGCAGCTTTGCTCACTACACGAAATCGGTATGTAGTGATTCCGTTAACTTCGCCTTCGATACACTCGTGCCCGTGACACGGATGGGATAAGAGACCGATTAGTTGGTATCGAGCCGCCACATGTTGTTAGATCCGGCACCGGGCCGTAGGCACTGCTACTGATGTTACAGGCTTTACACTCAAGTGGTGGCGGCGGCAAAAAAAAACATAAACATACACGAATGAATAGATGCATAAATAAGTACTCTCGATGAGGCATAGTTTTTTCACAGTTGTGAGTGTTGGACCAAACAAGGGTCTTAAACATTTTGGCATGGACAACGAAACCTTAACAGGATGACAAGGACGAAAAATTGTCGAACTAAACGTACGCGCTATTAATAAATAGATGGGCAAGCAGAAATGTAGCTAGAACTAAGACACAAAAAGGAAAAGAGATAGTCAGAGAACGAACCGCAAAAGTGACCAAGGGCGCATAATCGTACGTTTTTTTTTTAGTAATAATTTTGTATAACCAAAAACTATGCGATGACGCTCTAATGTCGGTGGTATGGAGAATACGATATTTTAAGAAAATAAGAGGTCAGTAAAAGCGGAGCATGGAAAAAAGAAAGAAGAATTAAAGAAACTAAAACAAGAATTAACAACCACATATA
>NW_019211454.1:43815221-43871661 GCF_002443255.2 Varroa destructor | reverse complement strand
ATATATAGATAGATAGATGCTTGTGTCTCTCTGGGAGCTGTTATCGGCATTGTTGTTGTTGTCATTAATTCTTTGAGAGCACTACTTTTAATGCTGAAACACCACTGTGTTTGAGTACGTGTTTTTTGCTTTGCCCTGACTACCGCCTACGCGTCATTTTGCAATGTGTTGGTCGTTACACTATGTGCGATCACTCTACTGCTTCTGTCAGTTGTCATCGTCATCGGTGGCCCATATTAACCCACTTTAGCACGTACTTTCCTCTCGCTGAGGATCAACGCCGATTACGTTACTGTGCAACTTTTTTTTTCTATACTGTATTAGCCTCATAGTGTTTCTTCCGTGGTTGTGCCTGCTTTACCGATAAGCTATAGTGAATGAACAAATTGTATACTACGCATTTTTCGGCAACGGAAAGCTTGGAGACGTCCCAGAAGGAGGCTAGCTTATTGGAGGTACTGGTAATTTCAACTGATATAAAAGGAAGCAAAATGGTAACGTCTTTTCCGAGCTATTATTTTATGTCGCTCCGTCAATACACGTAGATACGTGCGTGCATTGACAGACGGTGTCATGCCTCGAGACGGGTACGGGGCGTAAAGATACGGTGTCGCATCACCGATCACGGTACGTGTTGCTGTGAGCTTGAAACGCTGTTAGATGGGCAGAAGCTGCTACACAGGGTGCGCCTGTTGCAGGGGTCACGCGGAGTACTTTATCGTAATGTTTTGCGGGAAGGCGCCACCAGAACACTGGGAACTGAAGAGAATGGTGTTTTTAATAACATGTCACTCAAAGGATCAACATTTGGTAAGCGCGTCATGGCAATGCGTGGATTTGAACTAATGTATTAAGATTTAGCCAAGATAATATTCTGCTTGTGGCCTGTTTATATTTTTTTTCGTTGTTGATGTGAGTAAGCTTGTCAGTAACAGATCGGTCAGCACACATCAACTGGAGTCGATAAAGGCTTTCTAGCTATACTTCTGTATATCCCGATTTTAGCATCTTAGGTGCGTTATTTAAACAATTGGATAAATAGAGTACTTTGCTATACGTGCTTTGTGTGCATGGTTAACAAACGTCTCAACTTGAATAGTCAGTAACTTGAACAGGCATCAATTAAATAGTTGTTAATAATCACCGTTCAAATGATTGAAACACGACAAATGGCGGACCTACGAATTATTAGCTTGTTACGAGGCAACGCTGTACAATCGGATCGTGCGGATCCGCAACTAGTTCAAAATGAAGATGCCCTACTCAAACCGCTGCAGTCACACTTGTCTCAAATGCAGCAGCGAGCATGTAGGACACGGTATTTTCTATAACAGAACGATTACAGTAAAACGAAAATCTCTCAACAATAAAAGAAGGTATTTTTAATTCTTATCTCGAAACACTCAGGTTAGCCGTTGTCGTGGTACGCTCAAACATGTGAATTTGACGGGAAAAAAAAAATCCAGTGACGCGCATAGATGGTCTCCATTTTCATAACGTACTATAGCAGACAGCTCGGTAAGCGGACTAATAGGCTGGCGAAGGTTTTCAACGTAAATTATTTCTCCACTGAGCACTGAAGCTTCTGAGAACTAGACAAATATGACGGAACAACGGGCCGTCTTCGGAATGGATGCATCTGTATGGGAAACGATAAGTACCGTCCGCAGGTTGCCTGCATTGTCAATCAACAGAGTGCGCGCAGTTAATACTGTCGTTTTGCCGATGAGTGCCGCTCACGTTTGCTATCTGCCATTATCATTTATCAGACGCAGAAGGGTATGGGGGTAAATTAGGAGTTTGGCTCGTCAGGATCGAGATGAAACTAGATGAGTAACAGTATAGTTATGGTTGTAATAGAGTTGAAATTGCGAGCGCAACACAAGTAGAAGAACTGTTGAAAGCGTATCACTTCGTCTACCTGGTTAGCGACTATAAGGGTACGGGTGGGTCAGTTACAATGCGTGTGTCCTATTATCCTACAGTCCTGCTGTATTCGTTGTCGTCAGTCACAGCTCCGACAAAGTCGATGTCAATTTCCTTCCCCATCAATTCATTAGTCGTCATCACGAATCATTTCGTGCTCTTCAATGAATCTTCTCTTCTTGGCCATCAAATCATGTTCATTGGAAATAGGTCACAGGGTATATGATTGCAACTCGTTTCCTTTTGTTCACTCACGACTGCCTCCGTACGACCGCAGTTAGTGCACGAAATAGCATATTGTTTTACTAAATGAACTTGCTTATTATTACTAATATCGGTAAGTTGTTCTTCTTCTTCTTCATAACGAAACATACGTGTACGGGGTATGAGTTGTGTTTGTGTGTGTCGGGATCACAATAATGTCCGAATTCCTCGCCGGTCTTGAGGGGGCACACAGTGAGCTGGCTATAGCATTGTATCGTCTATTTCTTTTGTCACTTTGTGCTCGCAGCATTTGCCTTCGGTCTATTTATTGTATAATAGCTATGGATACAGCGGGGTTCAGCTTCTTTGCTAACAAAAAATTCAGTGGGCTGTGACGGATAGAGGTCTGTTAGCTGAACTGGGGAGCAAAATCTAGTGAGGGGCTAATGAAGTGGAGAGAAGGATTCTTGTTTTTCATTTTCTCTCTAGAAGAGGAAAAAGGAGATGAAGTGCGGCGCTCGTATGTGCGATCGATCAAGATATCGCCACTAATCGGCAACAATGCTACAATAACCGTGTATAACAATAATAGCTTGAATTTTACTGAGCAATCGTTCATTGTTATGTGGGGACTCTCTGTCGTAAATTGAAGGCAGCTAGCCAGCCAGCCAGCCAGCCAGCCAGCCAGCCAGCTTGTTTCGCTTGCTTTTTTTCATGGTAGCATTAGGAATAGTAATCATAAAGAGCTTCCGGACACAGTGGTGGTATGTAGCTAAGCCGACTTCCCACTGTCAAATCGATTGATGATCGGCCGATTCATGCGCGTATGGGCCAGGCTCCCGGCAATAGCTTGTTGCTCTGTACGACTTTTAAGGGAAACAGCACCATATGATAGATTTCCTTAAAATAGAGGAAGGTCGCGCTTCAGTAGGGCAATAAAGGTGTATGTAGTACGATGGTGTAACCATCAACACCCGTGCGGTGAGAACCAGAGTAATAATTAAGTACAGATAATTAGAATCACCGTTATATTAAGCAATATTCGACACGCGCATTGATCTAAAATCTCTTTCGTTCTCACTTGGTCTACTTCTTTTCTAGAATCTTTTGTTGAACATGATAAACTCTAGCGCGAATATAGCGTCGTCCGTCGCGTTCAGGAATTACGAATACGGCAGATATTTTCGGCGTAAACAGTAAAAATCGCTACGCTATTTTAATTATCTCATATTATCTATTATTAGTATTATGAAAAATAAACTAGAGTAAATTGGAGCTATGCTAAGTTAGATCCTAGTACATTTTTGGTGCGCTTGTGATTTTTGACGAGCAGATATCTAGTCCCGTTAATTGGCGACGTAAAGCGATCAGTTACGGAGAACAGAAAGGAATCGAAGATAAACTATGTATCGAAAACCGGCGTGTTATAAAATCGGAAGTGGAGTAGCATTCTGCTTTTGGTGATCGATAAAAAAATACTGCGTTATTATATTAATACATCAGTAGATACAACAATACGATACTATGGACCGGATCTTCACTCTTCATTGGTCGTAATAAGAGCGCGGGTAGACGAACGGATGAGCTTCTAGATAGATTTCTGTGTTTCTTTCTTTTGCAATTATTATTGTTCGCTCTGTTACAGGGATTCTTGTCGATGTCTGTGTGGTACTATTAGCAATAGTACTTTGTGGCTGTCTTTTTTCGGGTTGCTGTTAGCCTTCATATGGTTCTACTATCATATTCTCATCATTGTAGGTCTCCATAATCCGTCCACACCTATTGTACATATTAGTTGAACTCAATACCATCAGTATCATCTGAATATCACCATTGTGACTACAAGTAGTAGTAGTAGTAGTAGTAGTAGTAGTAGTGCAACCAGCTTCGTCATGCTCATCACTATCATTGCTGCTGCCGCTGCTAAATCACACGCAATCTGTATCTCGTCCATATATATATATAGATGAGCGTGTCTGTATGGTTAGGCGTTCGCGGGTTCGTACTCTCGCGAATGTTACTGCAGTTACTATTTTCCAAATTGTAATGTTTGTTTGTTTGTTTGTTTCGGTTGTTACTATTGCGGTCGTTGCTTTTGTCAAGGCTGCAGGCAGTTATTATAGGTGGTAGTGTTGTCTTACAAAAGCAGTACTAGAATAATAACAAATGGTTTATCTTCTGTTATTATTGTTATGGTTATGATCATCCGCAGTGTGGCTTCGTTTCTCCTATCATTTAGATGGGATGGTCAGTGCCGTCGCCCAGCAATACCATAAGGACATGAGTCAAATCGAAGTCAAGTGAAAGCTTGAATTCATGTATCCAACAACTGTTTACTTTACCAGTAATATACTAGAAGAACACAATTTTTCTAACGCTTTTGTTCGCTCTATCCGGTGTTTGCTACTACTTCTTTTTCATTCTGTCTTTTCTCCGTAGTATTATTATCAATATCAAGATCAATCATTACGTTTTTTTTTTTTTTTTCCGCTCTGTTAGCTAAAATCACTTATTTACTCGACGATAAGAATAATCAGCTATTTACCGCTGTCGTTGATCTTGATAGTAGAGATGTTATAGTAGTATATCGTTGCTTGTTCTATTAGTTTAAGGCTAGTCTGATTGTTGTTTTCGTGGATCACTGTTACTTTCGTTTTGCCTTTCTTTTCGTTGCACATCGTTTTTGTCTTCTACAAATTGAACAGCCGCATCCATCCGGTAGCCGAGCCAGTCGTCGTGAGATTATTTATTTGAACACGATTGATAGAAAAGGGAAAATTTCGACTATTTTGCCTTCCTTTGTTTCCACAGTTTGGGAAAAAGCAAATGCTCATTTCGGCCAGACGCCTGCTCAGCGCCGGTTCGTATAGTCGATTAGTACACCTAGATCGAAACTGACATTTGAAGAAGGGGAGCGGGGGCTTTTTCTGATGAGGAAATGCATTTCTCAAACAGAAGTATTTTGATATAAGACAAATGTCCAATTGCTATGGATAATAGAGTATCGGGAAAAAAACGGGCCCGTAAAAGTGAAATATTAAATCGAATCGAGACACAAAAAAATCGAGTCATAGCAATCATTGGGGAAATTCAGGTGTTAGAGAAAAAGGAACAATGAACGAAATGAAGATCACAGAAAACAAAGGAAAGAAGAGTACGCAAGGTAAGGTAGAACAGGACGAAAAAGAAGCAACCTCAAATTAGGGGTCTCGTGACTAGAATATATGTATATATATATATGTATGTATGTATGTATATATATATATATATATATATATATATATATATAAATGCATATTTTTAACAAAAACTGTAGGGGAGTCGAATCTTATCTCAGCCTCGTCTCCTCGGGAACCGATGAACGAACTGCGCTTAGATTCTCCGAGAAAACTTATCCCTGCGGTTTCGGACGGAAGGACGTGTCTGTCGGATAGACTGATATAGAGATGTTTATCTTTGTCTTTTGTCAACACTCTTGAAAGAATAGCTGTTGTTGTCATTGTTGTGTCTTGAAATCGTCATCTTTTGTCTGCACTTCGAATGGAATGGATATAGCGTATACTGTGTCACATATGTGTCTTGTACACCTTGGTCAGCTGCTGCTGTTGTCGTCATAGTCGTAGCAGTAGTAATAGTTGTTGTTGTTGTTGTTGTCGTTTTGCTGGATCGCATCGAGCAGATGTGGATGTTTTTGCAGTTGTCGTAGGTCCTCATCTGTTATTTGTAGGCCTGTCGCTCGTCGTCGTTACCTCATTCTCCTTGCTTGTTGTCTTTTTGCTGATCGCAGCTGGGGTGCTGGCTAATCCTTCCTTTGGTTTCGATTGGATCACTCTGTCCGGAGCCGGACGGCCAACTCTTCGATTGCGTCTCGCTCTGAAGGCCGTCCCGTCACGTCCGTCCTGCTGCCGCCAGCGTGTCTGGTCTGTCTGACGCTGCCAAGCAGGAAACTCACTGTAGCAAGGCCCTCGCGCACCACTCGTGCCGCTTCGAACTGATCCCACTAATTTAGCCGTCAGCCCACTTGTCTTGAAACACTAGGGCCAACATGGATGCCTGCCATTTTCTTCTGTGCGTACGCCGATAAAGTGCGATGGGCCTTGCTAACGCTCCCTCTCGCCCTGCTCTGTGTCCTCCAGCCCGTCAACAATGGAACTTTCCCAGTGGTCATCCAATTCTTGGATTTCATTGTCGTTGTTCTTGTCTGTTATCGTCTGTCGAGTCTGCTTCCCTATTTGGTGAACTTTACTTGGGCGAAATTTCTTGAAGAATCTTTTTTTGTCACTTGTTGCCGTACTTCATTTTGTTGTCGAGCCAGTTACGTACTGGGAAAATACCATCTTGGCAGGGAGAAAAGCTGTTGAGTTCCCTCAAGCATGGCAGACCCGCCGCCAGTGTCCGCGGCGCCACCCCCTGAGCCAACAGTGACGTTAGCTGATGCGGCTGTATTACCCCCAACACCGTTCACAGAGCCCGAACCTACACAAGCACCTGCCGCTGCTGTTATTGTTGCTGCTGCCTCCTGGTGGCTCGACCTGTTGCTGAGATCAAGGCTTTTGGAGCCGATTCCCAGATTGAGCGCCAAAGCCGGACTCGAAGTCCGTGATGTTAGGGGGCTGCTGTGAGCGCTATTGCCGAAGGCGCCGAGAGCCGGGGCTGCGAGACCGGTCAACTCGAGGGAAGCCGTTTGGGCGAGGGAAAACACCCCCGAATCCAAGATGGACCTGGAGGCTTCCGCTTGTGGGGCGGCTGAGCCGCCGCACGAGGGCGGTCCTGCTGGTCAGTAATGATCAGGCAGGCCCATATGCAGTGATCGGGCGATCTCCGAGTCTACGTTTTCGGGAGGAACCCCCACGTTGGTGAGCAACGATTTGAGCACAGTTAGTTCCTGCAATCACATAAGCGAAAAATAACAGTGAGAGGGGACATCCCGTATTGGACAAATCATATCATCAATGACTGACACAGTACGTCTTCAAGTTTGGGGTGGTCCCTCACCTGTCAGGCAAGCATCGCTGAACTAAAGTACAGCAGAAATAAAACAATAAAGCAGGCAACACAAACGAAAGCCAAACGAAAAACCGAACCAATCGTCCCAACTTACCTTAGTGAGCATCTCAACTTTTTTTCTGAGGCCTTCGTTTTCGCGGTTCAACTCAGTCACTTTTCGTTCGGTGTCTCTTGTCCTCTGCTTTGCCTTTTCCCTACTTTTCCTCACTGCGATATTGTTGCGTTCCCTCCGCCTTCTATATTCCTCCGAAGTCTTGTCAACGAACTTCTTTCCAGTCTTCTGCATGACGTTCGGCTGCTTGAGCTGCGCTTTGTGGGCCAGAACCTGACCGGGAAGGCCGCTTAGTCCATTGTGCGCAATACCTCCGAGGTGTCCATTCTGAAGGCTGCGATGCTGCTGGTTCAGATCGTGTGAAAAGATGTTCACAGGAACAGTAGGCGCAGGTCGAGGTACTTGCGCCTGGTGCACCGTATGCTGATGCATCTGATTGCCGGCCACGCCGGGAACATTTACATTGCCGGGTAAGATCTGACCGGACGTGCCCGATAAGGCCGGGAAGGCCGCCGCCAGGAGATTGCGCCCATAGGCGGCCTCCCGATTGTAGTCGTTCTGATCCAGCGGTTCCCTCTTGATAGGCACCGCAGGAGAAGGGGTGTCGAAGCGGTCTGGCGATCCGGTTAACCGCTCGCTGTACTGCCCAATGTTAGCTAGGCTAAGACGACCGCCGCGCTGTTGCTGCTCGGTGAGTAGATCCGTGAACAAGATATCGGACTCACCAAGATTTGAGCCTTGCGAGCTCTCCGATGACTGGGAGCTGCCAAGAGACGACGTCAGCGAGGTACCACTCAAACCACTTCCCCCACCGCCACCACTGCCGGCGTTGTTCTGTGCCGCGATGAAGTTACCGAGGTCGAACCCGCCGAGATCAGACAGGTCCGGAACGACGCAGCCGTCACCGAACTCAAAATGGCTGAGACTGCCCGAGCTAGGAACTCGGGCTGTGGTCGGGCTACTGTTAGCCGAGCTAACGGACAGTGCCGGGGTGGCGGACGTCGGCGACGAGCTGGCACAGCGCTGGCCGCCGGCGAACAGCGCCGCTGGGGCGGACCCGCTTGCCGGCTGCTGGTTCGATTGTCGCTTTGGGTCTTCACCACTGCTCACAGTCTCATATATTTGTCTGTCTGGAGAATCCATGTCGGAGCATGTTGCGGAACGCTCACTATTTGTAGGATTTATTTTGGCAAGTGGCTGTAGGCACTAGCAGATGGCGGCACGCTCCGACGATCGTAGGATAGTGGCGGCAGGTCGTGGCTGCACGAGCCACGTGACGCCGTTTGCTAATGGCGGAGCCGGTCAACGCTCACGCAGCCGATTTTTACGCAGAAGCTTACAGGAAGGAAGTAAGTTTAGGAGGGAGTCGGGTTATGCAATCTTGCCGTGCTGTTGCTCTTGTTGTTATTGCGGTAGTAGCCTTTGCGATGCTTTTTTCGTTTGGTTCAACACTCTCGACGACGGGTCCGCTATATCGCGATGGGAGGTGGTATAAGTTTCAGTTTTGCGGGTAGATGTTCGACTTTCTGTCCTTTGAGTTTCGGTTTAGCAGTTTCAGCATGGATATTTCTTTGCTTCCGCTGTGTTTCTAATTGATCACTGAACAGTGCGGATACGTGCACTCCAATTGTTTTTTGTAGATTGTAGCTCGTTGTCGTTGGCCGTGCATCCGTCCCTACGTGCTGTACGCGCTTTGATTAAACAGCTTCTCTGGCACTGTGTCGATGAACGATGTCACTTCAGTCACGTAATCCAATGGCACCAGAGGTAGTCACTTGTTCGAAGCACTAACAACAAATTGACGATGATTCACAGAACTCCTGAAGAACAGATACCTGCTTATTCTTTTCCCGTTTGCTTGCCCCTTCGTTTACTGAATTTTGTTTTTACTACGTTCCTCTTTGTGCTTGCCGCTTCGCTGCACGAGCACACAATGCGAAGGCAATGAGCGCAATACCCAAAGGGCCTTAGTGTATTTGTGAGGCACTGTGCCAACGTCAACTTGGTCGTTCGGTCGGTAAATCTTTACCGTTTACTTCGAATTGTCGTAATAACACTTGTAGTAGAAGTAGCATTGGCAGCAGCGGCAGTAATAGTTACTGCTATAAGTTGAATATCGCAATTGTTTCTGTTATGCTGATAGTTGTAAGAGTGGTAGAAATAGTTATACGGTATTGTTATTGGTATTATTGTAGATTGATAGATTAGAGCACCTAGCACTAAGTGTGAATGTGGATTGGAGTTCGCTTAGAGCCGGCTGCAATGCAGTGCAACCTAGCTTTCGTCACGATACTAAATAAACGGAGCGGAGCAACTTAGCGCACTTCCGGACTCACTGCCTAGCCCGACGACGTCTCAATATTGAATGGGGCAACGGTAGCGCGGAAACTGTGAAATTGCCCACGGCTCGCAGACCCTCGCTAACTAGTAAAAGCGGAGAGAGAGCGGACCCGACGATTGGCCAGAACCACACACAACGCTGCGCGATTGGACCGGAAAGCTGTGACGTCAGTGAAGGGAGAGGCCCACACACGTGCAAAGCGGCGAGGGCGCCAGCACTCCGCGCGATCACTCACTAGCACACCCGGTCACTGCCGTGGCCGCCGTCGTCGCCGGCAGTCGTCACTCGGCGCTGTTCGGCGGCTGGCCACTGGCGACTGGTTTGATTTGCCTGTCAGAACGCTGCTATGGGCAGGGAAGAAAGCAGCACGTAACTAGAACGAAGCCAGCACGACCTCGCGGTTAGCCACGATGGTGACTAGTCGTCGTGAAAAGGGCCCCGCTGGTTAGCAGGCGAGGGATTCAGCAGAGAGAAAAGCAATACGACGGCAGGTAAAGGGTGGCCAACCCAACCCAACCCGACCCAATTCAACCAAACTCAGCCCAACTGACACCTACTAGCCGTTCCGGAGGAAAGAGGTAGACTGAGAGGGGAAGCAGCCTGCCAGAAGCGCCTCGACCGTCCTGTTCTGGAGACGGGGCTGCGTTGAAAGCAAGGCGAGGCAGCAACTGATGACGATCGCGCTGCTGCTGCTGCTGCTGCTGATGTGATGGCAAGGGAAGCGAAAAATGAGGGAGAGAAGCTCCCTGCGTTACCTTACATTGAAGCGAGTTTGGGTCCTGAAAATTACCCCCGAACCATCCCGTTCCCATTCACTGTCCGGTTGCTCGCCTCCTTCGCTCCTCGCCTTCTCCAAAAGGCGCAGATCAGAACACCTTCGGAGTTCCGAGCAAGAAAGTAGAAGGGATCCAGATAGGTCGACGGTAGTATATTGGGGCTTTCTCGTGACTCGGTATTGCCCGGAGGCAGTTTAAGGCGAGTAGGATAGACAAGAACACGATCCAGAATGACGTGAGAGTCACAACCACCGTCTATTCAGTCTGCTGGAACGGGCGCGTGAACAACAGCCGAGTCGGAAGTCCCATTGCAGTTGTGGCGTTCGCCGCGTGGGGCAGATGACGCTGATTGGCTGACTGTTTCTAACAGGAACGTCAGGACAAGAGAAAGAGAACGGTGTATCTCTAAAGCAATGGACACTGGGGTGGCCTTTTCAAAAGGAAACTAGAGCCCTCCAGCATTCTCGTAGAGTGGAGACAGGGGTATAGGCAGTCTCGTCCTCCGTCCATTGTGACCTTTTGAAGGCTGGATAAACCGCTTCTGAGTGTGTAGGTCAACTAGGCAGTTACAGGCAAGAACAACCACACAGTTAACTGACACAGTAACTATATGCTCACTGTGAACCAAGCCAAGTAGAAGCAGGCGAAAAGAGCCAGGATATTTAATGTTTGCTTTGCGATGCGACAGGCAAATGAAAAATTGATTTCCGGTCGTAAGGTCCCTCCTAAAGTGCACAGAGGATCCGTTCACAGACGTCGATCGAACGCTACACCCAGTTGACGTAAATGGTACCGACAAAACTTGCTGCAACGCTTTTTAGCATAAACGTAAGCCAGTTAATTAAGTAGCTTACCATCTTAGTGAGACGGTATATTATATGCTGTATTATTTACTCTGATATCTGTATGTATGTACGTGCGATTCAAAGTGTTTCTGAGTGGCACTCACATTCAGGCCCATATCTACGTATTTTTTTTATACCTGTATAATATAAACATGTCATATTATTTTAAAACAGTAAGTTTTGTAACGAAAAGCATGGCATCGCATCATTAAAATATCTGTCCACTCTTATTTTCAAACATCAGGCTCATTCACATTGCCTCTTTGGGCGTTACCCAACGCCGCCCTGTGTACGTATCGACCTGTCAACGACGTTCGATAAGATAAATCGTAAACAGCTAGTCAGTAAGCTTGACACTCTTCGCATAGATGACAGTCTGGTAATATGAATTAAATCATATCTGAATAGCAACTGGTTTTCAGCAAAAGCTAAACACTTTTCCAGATCCAGCTTTGTATAATTTGGAATTTTGCCACTTTGCTAGTCTTCGTTCCAAGCTGTACGGTATCCGGTAGGCAAACTCTGCCGTGCAACCCGCATTTCGAGAGTGACATTGTCTAGAGGGTCAAGTATAGCTATAATTGAATCCTGCCCTACTAGACGGTACAGTAGACCAATTCTATTTCAAATTTATTGTTACAATTTCCCGCCGTTTTGCAACAAAAAAAAAACTCGAATACGCCAGTTAGGCACCAGGGCAAATGTCCCACACGTTTATATTAGCTATTCCGGATCTCATGGAGAGTAAACCATTAACACTCTATTTCCTAGTTCTTAAGCCACTACCTCATGCTGAAAATGGTTCAACCCTTTTGGGCTAATCGGAATATGAAACGTTACTTCACAAAACTTGTCAAAACTTCCAACCGGTCTCTGTGCTATCGCGTTCAATAGCATATTCAAATATAGAATGGAAAGATGTACTTAGAAAGATGTAATAAGAACTTTACGTTTGTGTCCGTCACACTGAACTCGAAAGGCCATTGCACTCTTGAATTGTTTCCCAAGTTTTCAACCGTTGTTGAGAAAACTCAATGTCTGTACCTGTTCCGCTCTACATTGAGTTACGGGGAAATTTTTTTTCTATTGCTTATCATAAAATAGCGCAAAGCATCGTAGTTTTCTCATTATATCTACGTATAAACATCGTTGAAGTTTTTCAGATGTACATACACACACACATACTCTAGGACAGACAACGGATAATAAAGACATAACTGTCATATATATATGTACATATATGTGCGGGTTGAATATAATGCTAATAGTAAGGCAAATCAATACAGGTTTGGCAGAGTCAACTCACAATAAGACACGGTCATGGAAGTACGCTGGAACCAGCTGCTGAAGGTTCTAGCATCGATACGACGCATTCAAAAAAAGATGCTAGCCTTGTATGTCCATTATGTTAAAAGTGACGAGATATTTCCAAAAAACAAAAGAAAAGAAAGAAATGCCACCTATTTTTATTCACTAGGCCCCGGAGGGAACTAGCGGAACGAATAAGAAACTGCCACTAATATCCGAGAAATTGAAGGCCATTATGCATGGCCCTAATTAAAAAGAGGAGTCTCGCATGTACTGTTTATAATATATGTCAACACGTATAATTAAAGAAGAAAAGCTTTAGATCACATAGCAGACAGGCGTTTTATAGCGATAGCAATGTCAGATGGCTGGCAGAGTTTCTATTGATCTCGACGGATTTTTTAATGAGATGCGAAGGTAACTCATACAGAGTTGAACGGCTTTTGTATGGATCATAGTCAGCTAAAGCAAAAATGGGCAACGTGATATTTAACTTGTTCTCGGTTCTTTGAAGCCAATTGTCTCCTCACAATTAAAACGTATTATTAAAATTAATAACGTATCTCATTTGCAAGGAAATCCACCTTGGATTACACCTGAAGAACCTCTCTCGTACTAACAAACAAGCGCAGAACGTAATCAAGGCGTCTATTCTAAAATCGAGTAGACCACCTGTGAATAAACACCAACTTAAAAAAAACGTTGCACAGCGTGCGTCTACTTTTACGCTATTTAACGTATTATAGCTGAACGATGGCAACAGGTTGTGGAATCAAATAGAATGATTCTACTCAAATCATATAACCGAGCCTAGGACACCCAAAGGAATCCAGTGGGTCATTCTTCTACGTGGTTTAAGCAATCTTCCTTTTTCCACATTAGAACCGATTATCCTAGTTCAGGTCCTCGCCAAAGGAAGGACTCAAACAGGGAGCTTGCTGTTTTTTCAAAGGTTCAATCGTAGTTAGTTCCTCGTTTGGCTTTCAAGGACGTTCCGCGAAAGAGTTCCTGCTGGTGAGTATCTAGAATCTTTTATCGTTCATCCTCCATTAACGTCCTCCTGCGCCCCGCCGGAACGATGCTTACAAGATGGGTAGCATTCTGTAACAGTTGTGGAAACGCTACAAATTCAAGTGCCGCTTTTCAAACATTCGTCCAATCCCGGTAACGATTAAAAATATTTTTTTGACTGGACCAAACTGGCAAAAAACAAAAAGTTGCACAGTTTTGCTTCATGTATCTTCGTATATCGCTGCGACGCGCGAAAGGTTTAACAATGATAAATGTGTTAACTATTCCATCAGACGGGGGGCCGCCGTTACAAAACGAAACTATACGACAACGCGTCCCTAACGTTAGCAGGCAAATACGTTATCAAATAAGCTATTTATAGAACGATGATACCAGGAGTCATCTACTGATTGATCACACCAAAATTCGGCACTTCCTATCCAACAACAATGAAGTCTTGTTCCAAAAGTTCAAACTGGTTGGGCTGGCAATAGTAAACTTTTGTTTTACTATTTTTTTATTAACTTAGTTGTTTTTGCCACGTTTGGGGGTTTAAACCCAAGTAAGACCAATTCGTGAAAAAGACCGGAATCTAGAACGGAAAGTTAAGCTATTTAAGTAGTGCGGGCTAGTGTACGCTAGGATGCATCTAGGTGTTGCGTTTTTTTGCTTTCCATACCGTTCGGTGACCTCCCTTCTAAATGGTCTTTATTTAGCTATAGCTAGGTCTTACCTCATGATTTTATTACCTCTTTAGTAAATAACTACTGCGAAGTTACTTAGCTCTAATACAGAATAGTAAACGAATGATTGTAGTATTTTGCTATAATATTATAATAAATTAGACACCCAACTAGCTAGATCTTTACATTTTACGTTAGTTCTATTTGAAGACGTAACTTGTTGGAGGCGACAGATCCTTAATCGGGCGGACTGAACAAATACGATGCGCTTCTTTTGATCTTAATTACTTCACAGGAATATCGACGGAGTCCCTGTTTGGAACGTGCACGAAATTGTCCCGAGGTATAAAATCCACCTACGCAAGTGGGTTTTGTGTACACTTTAACAAAAAGTATGTGGCTTGCCTCTCCTGCGGCAAATGTTGATTGTTCGATGCATGACATCTAATGTGTTTAAGGCCTATTTGACTATTGCAATATCATGTAGAGCGTCATGCAGAGTGGCGACATTCAAATAAGGTACGATTCGCGAAATGGCACAAACGGATAACCTAATACCGCTTCGTGCGAACGCAATTCAATCAGTTACCCGATGGCCTATTTTAAGGTACGAGTAAACCTGACTTGGTCACCTTCTCGAAGCTAGGATCGACTTGCAAGGATACATAGAAAACGGTTTCGGAAGCGTATCAATTTCAAAAGGAATTTGAAATTACTCTCAATTCAGTAAACAGCAAGAAGGTAGCGAGATAAACAGAATGCGCCAATTATAAGCTATCTTTGTGGTAACTAACAATTATAAAAAACTGCTATCCTATATGACTGGTTGCTATTTTCAATTTAATTATACCTACCTTGCATGTCATATGTACGAACAAATACCTTGTATGTATTGTAACGTCATGTGATAGATAGCTAGCGCTTACGATATGTTTGTCTGCCAGAGTTAGAAAAACGCTAAGATTGCCTGAAGAAAGAAAGAATAGAGAAGCGGCCAGAATCGCATCGTAACAGCGGTACTACTTGCGTCCAAGATCGAGCAACTTACGTTGGGACGTGGGTGTCTACGTGCGTACGTATGCATGCGTCTATATAGCTTGGGATAATATAAGGCTAACATGAAGGAATGGATTCGAATAAAAACAGACTGCTGCCTCGGGCTGTTCGCTTCTTCATTGCGCTATTGCTTTTTCGATGCTAACGGCAAACGGGGGTGCGCTGTAACCCGTGCATTCGAAAAAGCCAAGTAGACCATTCTATAGACTTTACGCAGATATGAAGCAGAGAAAGCGTCTAGGACATCTGTACACAGGTCCATCGAGGACTTCCGATCCCAGACACACACCAGTTATGTCTGCGATATTTATTCGTCGGATATATGCATTATAGAAATCTGTAATATTTTGAGGTTAACCTCATTGCGTTGCAGCTATGAAAGGGCTGTTTAATAGGACTCGGCCATGTTAAGGGGTATAGGCTCATATGATGGGTGCTTTCGTCTACTGCCCTTGACTTGACCTAAGAAAAATACTGTCGCTGCGATAGATCACATTAAGTGCCGTAGTTACGTGTACTCGACCTCATGTATGACATTTACAAGTAAGCTGTGAAACGGTTTTCATATTCAAATGCATATGTGAGAAGAGTAAAGCTACGTAAGGAAGGCATTTAGGGCAAATTACGTAGACCTAAATGCAATTGTGCGGAAGTTAGTATGCTATTAGCAACATTAACATTATCCTATTGTGGTAGATTATATTACCAATGCACAATAGGTATATCCAGCAAAACTGTTATTGCTTTACGATATAAGTTAAAGGAGAGTATTCCTACGCCATATAGGAAGACCAACAAATGGCTACCGATTATCAATTATCATGAAGGATACAACAAGGTCAACACCGCGACGGGCTAGACATGTAACGCATGAGCAGTCTGTGTATATAATTGTTGACGTCCTTTTCATCGGTACTTGTGAGCAAGTATAGATCTGAAGAATCGAAGACCTCCGCTGGCGTCCCGACGCACCGCCGCTCACTGTGCATTTACGTGAACAAAATGTCTGCAGTTTCCCTACAGATCGATAATGTTGCTACGGCTGCCCATCTATCTAATGCATCCAGCCAGACGTTTACCGACCGATGGTGCAACCAAATGCTGGAAAAACGAATAATCTCGGTTCTATCACAAAAGGATTGGCTAGGTGTTCGCTCACGACGTCAAAATACAACAGAGCTTCACTTTGCGACGCTCAAGTGCAGCTGTGTGGTATACCAGCGTATTATTATCCTATATACGTCTTTCTAACGGTCCTTTGAGCATAATTTTGTTTCGGGCCTATTCCCACGTAGGCCATAGATGCAACAGATTGTTTTGAAAATTGAAGTGACTTTTGTGAAGGACCACTGCCTGGGCCATTGCTATGTTAACAATATTACCAATCTGATCTTTTCCGTCATTGCACTTTGCATTTTCGGATGGCTGTCAAAAATTTCCTCTCCGCTGGTCCAGTTTATTATTGTGTTGTTGTTGTTGTTGTTGTGGGGTTCACCACTTCAATGTTTCGATCATCATTTATTACAATCCATTACTCAAGGCCGTCTGTCTAATGTTGTTTTTACTTTTCTACAATGTGCAGATGACGCCTCATAACAACATGCAAAAGGGCTTGTGTTTCAAGAGTACTATGCCACTCGGTAATGTTCCCTGGGAGAGCTGTTCTCTCCCTCTGGTTGGGTCCAAGCGATTCAAGCCGAAGAGCTTTGGCCCATCAACCTGTCGTCGCTGCTTTTGTTCGATCATCTGTCGAAAGAACTGAGAGTTGGCGGTGTCTCGACGCAGCAAACCCTGTCTGCCGGCGTTCTTTTCTACAGCAGCCTAATTCGCCTAGTTCTAATAGCAGTAGTGGTAGTAGTAGTAGTGGAAGCCAATACTTCAACCAACATACGACCACGACTAGCCACACCTTGTCATTTTTACAAAAACAGGAAACAGCAGCGGCGGCATCAACGTCAAAAACAACAGCGAGAGAAGCACTCCAACAGCAACAGCAGCAACAACAACAACAATAACAACACTCAAGTTTCCAAAGAATAGTAGAGGTAGTAGCAAAAGTAGCAGGGGCAACGAGAACAACGACAGCGGCAATAACAATAAACAGTTTTAGGACGAAAGTTGGCCCCTAAAAGGGGTGACGGCCGATGTTTGGCAGAAGCAGTTCTTCGTTTTCGGTCAACAGCGAATACTCCACATACCTGTTCTTATCCTTCGCCCAATCCATTCCTCCGACGTCTCCACAGCTGAAGCAACTACTATCAGGCGTCCCTCACCTTCAGGTTCAGTGCAAGCAGGGTAAATAGATAAGGCGCAGACCGAACGGCTAGCGAGCTGCCGGGAGAATTCCGAATCGTAACCAGTCGGCCGCAAGCTTTCAACCTTTTTTTAAGTTGTTTTCCTGTTGTTACCTCTATGGCGGACTACTTTGCTTAGCACCTAGACACCCTGGAATCGCGATCGGCTGCGTTGCCTGTGCGCACCCATTTCTGACGTCCACCTGTCAATCGAGATGCTTACCTCGGATAAGAAAAGTGAAACCAGCAGAGAGAGAGAGAGAACCCGGAGGAGGTTCTTGGGGGTACACAGAACGAGCAGATGAAAACAGAGTGGTTAGCGGCAAAGTAAGGGCGAACGAAAAAAACTCGTTTTTGCGCAACATTTGCTCTGCTGTGTGTTTGCTATGAAATGAGTTGCCGATACCTGGCTGCTTTGCCCCACTGTGGCCACCAAGCAGAAGATGCACACATATATGTATCGGAGCGTGTGCGCCGGCCTAGTTGGAAACGGCAGACACTTTCGGAAGCAACCTCAACCCATGTCAATGCTGGCTTTAGCACTGCAATGCTTTTGCTAACAGATGTTGCCCTCGAATGGCGACCAGTCAAAGCTGGCTAGCAAGCGTAACTCGCCAGTGCACCAACATGTCTGGCTTAGCGGTCGTCCAGCGCTTGCTGGGCCGCTCGGTCAACAGCGAACTAGTCGACAACGACGGCGACGGTCATAACGACGACATACAATGATGAAGACGAAGGAAACTGGCAATGGAACGACCGCCTGAAAACTGCCGATAGGATGTAGGAAAGGCGAACGAGAAGTTTCAAATAGAACGCGGCTAGGGGGGACACGCAGAAAAAAGGGGATCGTGCCTATCTGGGTCTATCAGATATATATGGGCACGAGTGCTCCGCAGGCTAGAGTGCGATATGAACAAGGGGAGTATGTAAGCCAGTAAGTGAGTGTAACTGATCACCCGGCGTATGTATGTATGTACCGGTGTGTGGACCTCAGAGGAGATAAACGAATCGGCCGATACGATGTTGTCCGTCGAAAGCGAAAAGCTGTTGCGCAAATCATCCCTGGATAGAGTGTGCTTGCAGATCTCCTTTCGGGCAGAACAATTAAATGAAGAGAAATGGTTAGCTATAAAAAAGAATATTCGGACTGAGCATAACGTCTCCCACAAATTTCACCACCAGCAAAAGAAGCAATAGCGGGACGCGAAACGAAGCTGTAACACAGATCAAGACAAGGTGGGCATAGCGGGAGAGTTGGGCCGTGGAGCTTATACGACACTATGCGTACTAGGCTGTTTAGGGGTTGTGACATGGACTGGTGGGGCAACCGGCCGTAGAATGCATGTACCACACAGCGCACCAAGGCACATAATTCGATATAGGTACTGATACATGCATCTCTATGAAAACATAGTGAAACACGCGTACACACATACAACCTACATCAACCTATGTGTGAACAAATCACTGTGATAATATTAATACTAGTCGCCACATGCCGATTTGATGATGGTGCCAATGAAAGAGAGCGGCCAGCTTCACAAGTACACGAGTTCACGAACGCGCCTGCACGACAAGGACGTTACGCAACATGGGCTTAACTAGTTGATGTTGATGGCGGCCGCAATTGAAACGGTGGAGGCTGATGCAGATGTGCTAGTAAGACACCATGGTTGCCCTGCAGAACGCAATTTGCGCATGACGAAAATTGCCTTCTGCAAAGTCATCAGTGAGCGACGGACTGCGAATATCTGCGGCACTATCGTCGTCGTCGCTGTTGCACTTTGGCGTTACTTGGTCAGCCGGAATGGGTACTAGCAATGCTAGCACGGGTTGACTGGCCGATTTCTGTGAGAACTGGTTTTTGCATTAGAGCATATGAGCTAACTAGGTAAGTACATAAGCGTCTGAGGGAAGAATACTCATCGCAACTGGACTGCTTATCTACGTGGCTCTTTACCGTCATATAACGTAGAGGGAAGATAAAAGAATTTATTAGAGCACTACGGTTCAGTTGTTAAGCGCGTGCGCGCTTCGTCTATTTGCCGGACTAATTTCATGAGAGGAAGATTTTTCTATCATTACTTGCATTGCTTGATTCTTTGCTGTGCTTAGCTTAATACATTTTTATTTCGAATATTCTTCAGTGGATTATACGAATCTGACGAAATTATCATCATCGATGTATCAATTGCACGACCCTATAATTTTAGCGTTTTAATTCTGAGCTTACAAAGATATGAGAACCTTTGCGGTTTTGACGATTATCATCTGGTTAAAAAAGGTCAGGGACCGGTGTCTCAGGTCCCGCTAACTGCAGCTGCTATACCGCTAGCGTAGTTGAAGGTAGTTGTTATGAACGCACACTTATGACGAAAAAAACTCATTGCGGCCAAACTTGGATGATTTAAAGTTCGACGGTCTAAAACTGCGATACTCTGTATGATACACGCCACAACTGGTAACATCGTAATGAAGAAGATTGATAAGTAAAGGCTCGATATTCTGCAGGGTTACGCAGCTAAGGGGATCTGATGTCGCTGCACCCTTTTCATTGAGATTTTCTAAAAAGCAAACTTTTCTACAATTAGTGAGCTTTAGGGTAGTTCTTTTGTTGGTACAATCTTTGCAATAACATCGTAATTAAATAAAGACATGATAAAAAATAGACCACCTTATCGTTATTATTCTAATAACAATCATGCCGATTCGTGTCTGTTCGTGTTTACTGTAGCTACACAAGAATATAAAAAAAAAAAAGAGAGAGAGAGAGAGAGAGAGGGAGAGAGAGAGGGAAACTAAAGCCATTGACGTTGTTATCCAAAACCTGGTCTCTCACACTGAAAAGTCTATAATTATCATCCTATAGTTACAGGATGAAATTTAGTCACCTGTTCACTCAAGCCATATTATCGTTTACAATAACAACACTGAGAATGCTAAAATATCAGGAGACTAAATGATATAGTTTGAAAGTTTGTTGAAATGTGAATCATAAGCGATATATTTGTCTGCAACCCACTTTGCAGTAGAGCACAGACGGGGTATTGGAGTGCAAGGCGCCCTTGTGATGGTCAGTATAGTCTCATACAGTGGCTTTTAGCATCAACATCAGCAGCGGTCACTGTCTAATAGTAGAAGCATAAACTGCGGTTAAGGAAAACAGGACGGATTGGCAGCGTAAACTTCTAGCCGACGGGCGAGCTCATCAGCGACTAAGCAGGCGGCAACCGGCGAGCGTCGACACGCGCGTTGCATTTTATGCCGCACTCTTCCGCACGCTGGAACATCACAGTGGCTCTGGCACTCAGAGAGTATTTCAACATTTTCTGGAGTTCGAGTTTGTGTATTCAAGATGGACGGCTAATTTAATTTATTCGTTCTGTGTTGAAAAGTTTAACCTCCGTAGCAATACCAGCAACATACATTGCCTGAACGCCCGTTGTCCTTGGCTGCCCTGCGGCCGTTGCTGCTGCGGAGGCGTAGTCTATATACTCCATTATATGGCCCGGACGTTGTACGGACAAGATTATGGACTTAGAAGGACGGGCTGAAGAGACGAGGAGGTCATATGTAATTTTGGTGCATATCATAAAACATACAAACAGTGGCGGGTATCATGGATTGGCAGGGATAGGGAGGGCCTTTTTTCTTGAAAAAACACACGCTAGACACTGCCCGAGCCGTCCTTTCTATTCTCTTATGGCAGACACGCTTGTATAATAATAATAAATGAACGCAGGCAAAGGGCAACTATGCTAATTATTTTAATTCAAACTAGACCAAGTTATACAAAGGTGCAAGGACATAGGAACGCCTCTAGCGTTTTATAAAATTTCAAATTGGGCTTTACTATGGCCGCTAAATATTAGAGCAAATCATTTGCCGCGTACAAACCATCAGTTTGCGCACATTTTGTCCTCTGGGTTGCTGTAGGATAAAGGCACGTGACTGTTTTTTTTTTATCTCGACTTAAGGAAATTATCGATGCAATGAAGTGGTTCTCGATGCTCGAATAACTGGTTTTTCTAGAGTTATATTCACGAGTAGACTGGGTTTTAAGGATGTTAGCATGCTTTGCTTTACTGCTATATAGCAGCTCAAAATAAACATGGCTTTTGCGAGACACATCCCCATAGAAAATCTTGTTTGTGTGTCCAAAAAAAGAAAAAAAAACTTGAATTAGTAGGCGTACATTAATTTCAACGTAAGAAACTGTGAAAACTTTTTTGCTTCAAATTTAGAGATTTTATGCATTCTCGTTTATTTAGATACAGAACGTTTGTGTGAAAATTTAGAACGGCTGCAGTCGATACGTCGATCAAATTTTCCAGAAGATTATATCCTTACCCTCTACCGCAAACCTTACTGCTTCCGAAACGAAAACCCATCCTGTAAACACCAACGATCTCTGAAATGCTTTTAAAGGTATTTATAACTTTTATTCGCAAAAACATCATAAAAAAAAACAAAAGAAAAAAAGGCCCGCCCCATTGAACTTAATGCAAATTGGAAAAAAATGTCCTTTTCCAGCAGTGACCCGAACAACGGCTGACATAATAATAAATGCAAAAATGGGTCCATTTTTCTCCAGATAATAAGCACCAAAACAGGTTGTGTTATCTATTGTAACCGAATGGTTCAGGTGTGATACGTTGTTTATTTTTCAGCCGGCCTAATACTTACATGGGAATTTGATTGAGGACAATTTCGCTTTGAGACAGAGAAATAATGTCAAAAAGATACCGTTTAATGAGGAGAAAGCTACCAAAACCGGGCAATAACATGACAGTGCAAGAGCCTAATTCGAGAAAAGCAATGCGTTACGTGAAACAGGTTATGCTACAAAACGAAAATTGCAGTGGAATAACAAAGATGGTCGCAACGGAAGGGCCGAGTTGCAAATGCGACAAGTTCCCCTTCAGAACCCCAGTTCAAGTTGAACAGATCTGAACACGCTTTAGGTTTTATTGCAACCAACGGAATAGAACTGGGTAGCGTCGGGTGTGTATGCTCAGTGCCTACTATATGCAATACTGTGCGCTATTGGATGAAGATATTAACGAGGCTGGTACAAAAGAATATGTGCTACTTATCATTGTTATATAGATCAAATAGTGACAGCCATTCTCCTATAATACCTATACCTAACGAGCTAATTTAACTATTGCTACGGGTGACACCATATTCGTAGGGTCGTGTGGCGACGTGTGACAAGTTCAAGCGACGAACTCTAAATCAAGAAAAAGGCCGATATTCCTGACCTCTCCGGCACTTTCCGAAATGAAACATCCGTATTGACTGCTGATTACAGTTGTTAATAACGATGTCTTTTCTTTGCACATTTATATAGACTACGAAGCCGCATTTCCCAATATAGTCCCACTAAGGTTTCGTGTTATGTTATTTTTAATTGAAAGAAGTTTTTTTTTCTCTATTAGTGAACGTCACCTAAGGAACAGCTTTGTTTCGGATGTTCGTAGCACATATCGAAACTATCTCAGCTGATTATGCACGGACTAAACGAATTCTATATCACAGGTAATACAGAGAATTTCAACTGTTCCAACTGTTTAATTGCGCTTAGGCACACCTGCTTATATTCATTCAGATAGGACGTTTTGGATGACAAAACGTCATCGAAGCTTACTGTAGTACATGAGCAGGAAATGGCCGATTAAATGTCGGACGACAAGAATTAAAGTTGAACACCTCAATTCAAGTCTGCTTGCAAACGGTGTCTTCTATGGGTGTCTATAATCGCGCCCATAAACTCCAAATTTACGGCAAGAGAATGCTAGTAATTATAGGTTTAATACCTCTTAAAAATGACTCATATTAACTTGTTAACAGTGCAAGTAAGCTGAGCTCTGCATGAGTATCTAATTTACAAGTTCTAGCAACTTAGCGACTTGTTTTTTATCGTCATACCAACTTTGTAAGAGCATCAATGATTAACATAATCCCTAATAACCAACCTAGCAAATTTAGCGTCTTTCTCTTGAGAAATTAGCCCTTCTATTGTCAGCAAGTAAATTTTAAGCGTATTCTAGGCTATTCATTGACAGTCTCAAACGTTTCACCGAATCGCACTGGTTGCGCGGTGCGCATGACGTGTAATTTCGTCTGCTACCTTTTGTTTTGGTTGAAATAACTTCACGAGATTACGGCAGACTGTCAGAAGGTCGTGGAAAACATGCAAAGGTGTTGTTCAAAATTTAGGTATTAAGCTGATAGTGCATATTTAGTGATTTCAAAGCTCGAAAATAAATCCGGCATAATTGTTTGTTAATAAATTTGGAGAAACATGTGAATGCAGCATGTACACCCATCATTTTATCGAATACTAAATAAGTAAGTAGAATGAATAATATGTGAGCACACGCTCTGCAATGAAGGTAATCCATTCAGGTTCAAGCGAGGAACGTTTTTACGGCTGAGATGAAATAAATGGACAAAAAAATTGTATAGAAAACTAGGCTTTTTATACAGAGCAAACGATGTCACAGGGAATTTTCTTCATGCCTTTGCGCCTTTACAGATGAAAATCTGCTTTCCGTTATAACTGAAATTGTAGATATCTAATTTGGCCAGATACACAGTCCAAATTATTGATTCATTTAAATGTAGTGATGGGAACAGTATTTCATTTTTGAGCTAGCTTGAGTTATTAACGAATAACATTAGATGGTCTTTTACCATATAAAGACAATAGGTACCCAGTGGATTGTTAAATAATCAAATCTTACTTTTAACTTAAACCAAAAGTTGAAATTTACAAGTCTATTTCGCATACATTAGATCGATGAGTGAGCAATGTCAGATTTTAGTTACTGCCTTCTTTTTTAATTTATCTCAGTCTGCTCATACTTCAAAAGTGCTTTAAAGAACACGTGGAGCTAACGATAATGAATACCTTTCCTTCGATAGGAAATCTAGGTGTCAGTGGATCTACCGTTACGTGCGAAGATCACTCTCTAAGATTTACATTACTTGCCCTAAATTTTTGCGATATATTGGGTGATGTAAATTTTTCCTAGGTTTCATTCACAGGAAAAAAATCAAACGAGGCACGATACTGTAGTGACTCACTGCGTACTAACACACGGATCGGCGCATAACTTGCTAATGTAGTACCGACCCAAAATCAGTTTTCACCTGTTTAATCTGCTATTTTTAGTAGAGAGTCGAGGTAGAACAAATAATATTTCACCGTCGATGGATTTGAACTTTTGCCACTCCTAGGCTACTAGGGCCTAATGCTAACTAGGCCTTATTGCGAGTTTTCAAGCGATAACGACCGTAGTGCACGAACCTATTCATCAATTCAGATCTTAAATGATTTTCCTATCTAAGTATGAAGGGCCTAAACATAATAAGCCCGAACTGATCTTGTTTTTGAACCACTTCAACTATATAGACAGTACCATAATAGTGCCACAAACTTAGGTGCATAGCTAAGTTCTGTTCTTTTGTTCAGATTTCGCTGCGCAGGATATTATCCTCGACGCGGAAAAGACAATACGTACTAATTACTATATCTTCCATAAGGTAATTGACGAATAGGCTGAGAATGATCTCAAAAGAGGTCATTTTGTTGGATGGGCAATATAGTCGACCCGAAAACTAAAGGTTTTTCGGGAAAGAAGAAGTAGACCTTCTTGGAGACCACAGATCTCATGCAACCAAACACATGAAATCTGTTAATTTTTTTTTTTTGGAAAAAATTTTAGCTTAGCTCGAACCGTGTGAACTGCGTATTTATGCTCAAAGTATTTAAATTATATTCAGTAACCTCATATCATGTTGTCGTATCCGTACACGTTTTTTGAAGATGACCTCAGATTTCGTAGGGTTTCATTAGCGAACACTTGACACACTTCGAAGTACGCCTGTATCAAAAAAAATCTTAAGCACCAGAGCGGTACTCTGGGGCCACTAAAACTGATTGATTTCATAATTACAGATATTTCTGACCCACTGAATTCAAGATGGAATAAACGAACAACACGTCGAACAGCTTCACAATTGATGCAATATGCGTGGGTAATGGCTCCGATGTTTTAGCTTGCGAAATCTGCTTTTGGCTAGATGGGAACATGAGCCACACAACAGCTAGTGAATAGTTCGGAGATAGATCCTCTGATAATTTGTTTTCGTTCGTGACGACGCAACGTCTCAAGGTCTTTTCAGTACTACTATCCGATGGCTATAAAAACACACAGTGGAACATCTCAAAGCAACGAGTAAATACATAGAGATTTGTTAATAGTTTCTACAGTGATGAATCAAACCAATGCTTTACGCACAATTTTTGTTTTACATCTAGATATCATAGGTTTGTATTCATATGTGGAGACCGTTCTTGCATAGCTTCAAATTGGATGGTCGTTATACATGCTTATGAATAAGAACAATATCTATATAAAATTCAATAAAACGGAACGATTTGTGAAACATGAGACAGAAAGGTTCCTACGAAGCGACCTAGCTAGAAATAAAACGGCATCACTTACCGTTCGGAAGTAATTTGTGTAAAGTTACTATAATTTAGACTCACATTCACAGAGTACATTGAAGGCTTCAGGCCGACACCATGTTAATTATCGAATATTCAAATGAGCTATTCTGACAATTAGGTTATTTGCAATCAGAACCTTCCCCATCGTTTGGTATCATACGTAAGTGGTATCATCTCGTCTGAGCTTAATCAGCCTCGAGGCAGCAGGCGCCATCTACCTCAACGTCGTATAAGTAGCTCTGGGCAAGTCTTCGGATTGCTTGAATTTCCGTACGAAACTAATTGACACTTGGCGAACAACCGAGGTCGATAGGTGATTCGAATTTAAAGTCGAAACTCAGAGTACACATATTGAGCTTCGAAATGAAAGAAAAATAATAAGCACTGTGTACGTACGGGAGTGCATTCAGTAACGATATTAAATAGAACTAAAAAAAAGTTCACCATTTGCCGATTTATCTGACACGACTACGTGTCCATAACCTTCTATAGAGTCACACTAGCTGCCATGTTCCTATCCATCAAACAGGGTGATGTGAATGTAAACACTGTGATTACGAACTACGACAGCTATCAGTGCCTCATATTCTACATTACTTACTCCTTTTTACCATTCTGGCAATGTACGCATTGACAAAAATGGCTTGGTCCTACATACTGCGTATTAACGCGAATAAATATAGTATAATCGTCCGACACCGATGAGAGTGAATCAGCCTAGCGCGAACGGAGGTTAGGCTTATCTTCGATAACGAATTGAATAAAGGAAGGAAGGAAGGAAGGAAGGTTTTCTTTTCAAGGCCTAGGTTTACAAGTTGAGGAATAATCTATGATTGCGCGCGTATTGAAATAAAACCTTATCGTCACCAACGATGCTTAGTCTGAAGCTTGTATCTTTTATTACGATTATTGTACAACTCGTTCTGCCGTTACTGTCCCACTGGTAGTATTTAGAAATGCGATACAACGATTAAATACTGACGTTCGTTTTCGGAGAGAGTACATACAAACAAAGTGGCATATCGGCGTTATAAGGTTTATTTCGAAGGAATGGCTGGCGAATTTTTCTTTGCGAACCAATTCACCATAGACGTCCGTTGGCTTCTGGAAACGAATAAAAGAGAAAAACGGATAGATAAGAGATATGTCAATACGGTCACCTATTCCCGATATATGAGTTTAAAAGTGTTATAATTTCTCGAATATATCAAAATTCAAGACAATATTACGGACGTCAATGCTTGCAGTTATGTCTTAAGTGTTGTGGCAATCAGGCGAGCACCTTCTCTACAGGCTCAAAGCGAAACATACGTAAATCGGGCGGTGTAAGCAAAATTTCACGTAGAATACGTTAGCCCTGTATTTTTCTCTCCTCGAAAAGCCCATGATACACCGCTGTGCCAGTGCCTGTATCCACGACTTGATTGTGGACTGAACGTCGAAGTAGAATTGATAAAATGACAATGAATGGCTATATAGTTATGTCTCTATGCGAATTACTGTTTAAAAAGAATGGCAGGTTGGTACTATTGCTTAGCAACATTCTTTAGGTACATATTGTTAATATGGGTCATTTGGTTTAGTTTGGTGCAGCTTCATAACATATAAGCTCAAATAAAGTTCTGTTAGTTAAAGCTAAAACAGAAAACTGCGTAACGTTTTTCTATTGAACATATGGTTTTAGAGATTTACATAAGGGGGCATTTCAAAAATGGAACGAACATACAATTTTAGTTTGCTATAATTAAACGTTAGGTTTCTCATAGGGAAATTCTCATATATTTTCACTTATGGAACGATTCAAGTTAAGAAAGTTTTCTAATAAGTCAAGAGTTCTATCTAAGCCAAAACTATGCATCATAGGTGGTCACTCGCGGGTCATCAGCGGGAGGTTCATCCAAAAAGTTAAGTAAGTGCTATTGCTATTTTCAAGTTCCCTAGAATATCACTTTTCAGCGTGATTTCACTATATTCTGACACCAAGCTTAACAATTATTTAAATTATATATGTAAGTCAATGTCTTGGATTGTCGGAAAAGTATAGACCATATGGCTCTAAAGTCACATATTTTAAGTACAATGGGTCGCATTAAGTCAGCGTTGGTGTTATTTGAAGGTTGAGGTCTAGCAGTAATATATATCACAAAATTGTTGCGTCTTTATTCAGATTTAAGATAGAGTGTCCTGAAGACGAGTAAAATTTTTGCAAAAATTTGCTATACTTTACAACGAAATTACACTAAAGGCCAAATGTTGCACAGGGCCCTAAATTTTTTTCTTGTGCTGTTTATAGTAAAGATGCGTTATCGGAAGAAACGGCTTAAAATAGATTTGTCGGTTTTGGTCTGGAAATACCGTTGCGAAGGATGCCCCTGGTAGTAGCCGACCGGTTATGAAAAAAGTTGGTAAAATGATTGCGAAAGCTGAGCACGATCGACACGTCAATAGCCACGACATCGCCAAGAAATTAAACATCCACCATCAACCAGTTTTAAACCATTTGAAAACAGCTGGCTACACAAGAAAAACTCGATTTTTTGGGTGCCACGCGAACCAACGTAAAAAAAAAACGCCTCAATTGTACTTCTATCTGCAAAACCCCACAGAAATCTAACCGAACCATTTTTAAAATCATTAATTATAAGTGATGAAAAGCGCATCATATACGGACAAAAAATGCAAATAAAAAAAGGTGATTTATAGCTCTGCTGTCGATAACCAACCATTACACCACGCCATTAAAAAAAATTAATCGCAAGTGGTAAATAGAAGAGACGTCGTCTTCCACCATGACAATGCTAAACAATATACATGTTTAACTACCTGGTCAAAACTGAGAGAACTTGGATACAAATTTTTTTACGCATCCGTTGCAAAGTCTGAATCTTGGACTACTAGACTGTCATTGGTTTTGGTTTCTGCGGAATACCCTTGATAATATTCATTTATTTTCAACGGTAATATCAGAATTCTACAATGACGGGGTTATAATGCTACCAGAACAATTGCAGAAGGTAACTGATCAAAATGGCGTTTATTGCGTTTATTAGTAATATTGTGTTAAAATACCAAAAATGTTTACTTAAATGTTGGCTTGAAAACAATAAATATGTCTTCGAGAACCCAATATAAATTTTTTTTGCGGATTCATATATTACATAATTCTAGACCTTCTACTACTAGTATGTCTGCATGTGCAGATAATACCGTAATCCTTCACGTTAAGCCACTATTAATTTTCACGTTATTGTCACATGGAATTTTCTTATAGGCTTCATTGTCGAAGACGTCTTTTCCTTCCGATTATGGCTGCGTCGGAAAGGATGTAGTCGTAAGGACTAGCGTATCTTGTACAGTGGTGATGTCACATTTGTATCCACGGAAGCACTGTGACACTGCCACGACAAATTACTGTTAGAAAGAATTTCTGCTCCTTTGGCTATAGAACACCTGTTTACTTTGAGAATTCTCATTTTGCTATTAACCTCGAAGCGGCTCAAGCGGCGGTCGTGCACTTCACATTGTATATGTATGTTTGTATGTTCCGGCCCAGTTTGGGACACGTGAGTTTCAAAAAACGGCTTTATTTCATTACTGCTTCGGTCATCACCGGAACCTGACCAAGTACCCCACGATCTTAATCTCATCCTCGTTACGCAGTATTACGTTAGCACTGTCGGAGCAATTTGTTGTGCATAGAACTGTGATGCGCCCGAGTTTCACACAACAGAGAGAACTTCGAATCGAAGTTTGAAATAGTCTCCCTCTATCTCTGGTAGTGCATAAAAACAGGCCCACATTTTACTGTAACAAGAAAAAAGAAGCTTGGTGGTGTCACGACAATATGCCACTATCAACCGATTATGGCCAACAACCTTACCCAGTAAAATATTCCTTACTCCAGCAAAATATGGTAAACCTCACTTGGTTCTGTTCGATCGCATCGACGGTGACAATTACTTAAAATTGGAGTTTTACGTTTGGTAGTAGACAGCCGGCCGATTCCAGCTCGAAACGAAGTCTATCTACGTTCGTTCCGCATCTAAGGCACCTCACCTATCACAAAAATTAATAGACTATCTGAAGTACTAACAAAAAAAAAACCGACTTGGTTCTTATAAGTGGCTAGTGTCCTCGACAAAAACACGTTCAATCTCCCAACCTGAGCCTTACATTTGACCTACAAGAAATATATTTTCCCTGTAATATTCAACTAGTCCATACACGTTTTATTTATACTGTTTATACAATATTTTAGTCCACAGCCATTTCCGATGCCGTGCGTCCATTCCCACACTTGATGTTTCAACATCGGGTGTTTCCGCCTTTGCTTATCGGCCGGCAAGGACCGAAAGAAACCGCCACTGCCATATCGATTTTCGCTCTTTAGTTGCTTCCGTAAGCCTTCATCAATTTGATCCCCCACTCAGCTTCCACTTGGCTTTTGCCATCGCCATCCACTGTTATTATCTATAAGTTTTCTTTTCCTTACAGCGAAAGGAATGATAACTCTACCGCAATAATTTGCACAGTCATTTCTAAGATTGCGAACCACCTGCAAATTTTGTAAATACTCCGTGAGCGACTTATTTGTTGTCCATGATTATTTTCAGGCCTTTATTGGTGCTTAGCAGGACTGGCTGATGTGAGCAGCATTAAAACAAACAGCAATACCTACTGTTGGCTGACGAAATGTAGAGCCAGCTGTGGGTTGCCTACAAGTACACTTAAACCTGCAATGGTCACTCTCCTGGCATATGAAGCATTAAATTTTACTGCAAACCTGCTGCATCTATGGTTGTTTAAACCTCTTTAACTTCTTTAAACGGGAAACCTTACGACTCAAAAGAAAATCATATTTGAGAAAAATTACATACTTCTTTGAAAACCCATCTCTGGAGGAATCAAAAAAGTTTGAACTGTACTGAAGCATAAGGTTCCATAGACTATAACGTGTAGCTACCAAACGAAACTAATCGATTACAACTAACTACTCGAATGGTGAGGATGGAACGCCCTCCAAAGAAACGAAGAGGATTTCGCCAATTAATTTGGAATGAGATTTGCCGAAACCGATAAAAATCGCCTCATGTTTTGTTTTAGACGTTCCTGTTTGGTTCGTTAATTATTTAAATAACTTACCTAGAAATGTCATTCCAATCCATCTGAAATGACTTATGTTTAACAATTTCTCCTATGCAATGAAGTTCCATTAAAATTGAAATGCTATCATATGAGTCATCAGATTTCAGATTTTTATGAACATTTTTTTTATTTCACCATTATTTTACAGGCCGAGAACTATACAGAAACGAATTTTATGTACACGGAGTGTAACTAAAATTACAAAGAACACCATTTTCACCCCCCGACGCGTAAGATACTATAAATTAATTTTATATTTTCTAAATGTTTAATTATGTGTTTATAAATAAAGTATTACTGTTGTTGTTCTTATGGCTGTCGTAGCCTTGAGAAGAACACCGCATTTTTTATAGGTCCCGACGTCCTTTCTTTTTTGCGTTCTGCTTGATTATGACTTTTGACAATGATCACGATGTAACATTCGCAAGTTTTAATAAGTTCTCATTTTGCAACTTTTCAAAGTTTCGTTTTTCTATGGAATTCATTCGTAAAATTTCCGCTTTACTTTCATCTACTGCATCCCATGATTTTATCATTTCGTCATCTTCTAATATATGCCAACGATGGCGGAACGGATGAACTTGGAATATGGCGTACATAAAACGTATGAACATAATGATATTCTTGCGGTTCCGGGCACGTCTTCTAGCAAACTAATTTGCCAATAATGAGTAATTTAATAATAGTAATAGCCAACCAAAATGTTATAAGTCCACCGAGAGAGATATACGACAAACGTTTTCTCTTCGCTTTACTTTGCCACTTGATGGATATAATTATTATAACGTGATCCGTAGTAATGATGATAATATTAAAATAATTAATCAGTGGTGAATAATTACTATCCCACCTCTCCCTCAGTCTTACCTTCCACACTGTCTGTCTAATATATATATATATATATATACATCGTGGAATATTTTTTCCGGATGTTTGGCTGCTTGTGATGCACAGAACAATTCAATCGTTATTTGTATTGTTGTTGTTACCGGTAACGCCGACTGGAATAGTTCAAAGTCGCCAAATTCCTCGTTCGTTTTATCGTTTTTTTAATTTGATCGAAATTTTAAGTATGTCTTGGTTGGTGTTCCAGAGTATCCAGCGCGTGTGCGTGCTGAGTGAGAGTTTTCAAGGAGCATAGGGAGCTTCCAATGGATGAAAACCAGTCAGTGATTACAGTTGTCGACGGACGGCGTAATTTTTAGTTATTTTCGGCACAAACCATTGGGTAGTCATGTAACGTTAACTACGTCTCTATCGTTGACATATGACTACCTCATGGCTGATGTGTGCTAATTAACAAAAATGTGATCGGCCAAGGTAAACTTGACGGAAGTTGACACCCTATTTAATTAACTCATCTGGTGAAAATAACAGTTTGGCCCCTTGTTCTGTCTTTGCCGATTTTCGCATATGCTGAATATCGGTAATTCTCTCTCACATGTTTTGCTCTATTCTATATTTATAGTTATGTATTCACGTATATTCATTTCTATGAACCCTCGGATTTAAAGACGAAGTGGTTACGAATCAGGTTCGATAGAGCTTCAGAGCTTAACAGTACCATTGAAGATACTTACCAACCAAGAATCTAATTTCGCCATTTTCCAGTACAATTTCTAACACTAGGAAAACACTAAAAGAGAAAGCAGGTTTTCTTACCTCCAATACTCAAACACGTAGTTGCTACGTTCACAAATCCCAAGGTTCATGTTTACTTTCCCATTATCTATGTATACATATATAGATTTATATATCGTTTCTAAATTTGACGGAAGTTCTCGAATAGATTTTTACAGGCCATTTAGTACAGAATACATGAAATGGAAAAACTGCAAAAGAGCGTCCGTGTCGATCAAGAAAAGATAAAAGATTTGAAAGAAAGATTGTGTAAAGAAAGGCATCGTAATTATTACTTCCGTCGTGACAATGATGAGACCCGTTAACTGCTGATCGATCAGACACGAAGTCCTTTAATGATAACGAGACACCAGTCATCAACTTTCTAGCCGCTCTCTACATATAGCCCTCTCACACGAATTGAGCTTTCGTTCTTCACGACTTATTTTTTCAATTTCATCTATGAAAACGGGCTCAATTAGAGATGTTGAAGACAATGACTCGTTGTCGTCAAATCATCCTCCAAAGTCTTCCAGTTTTTTTTAATCTAGCGTCATGTCATGTTATGTCTATTTTTTGCTATTCACCCTGGGAAAGACCAGGATACGTCTGTTTCTTCCATCTTTATACAATGACATATGTTTAGTTTTTTTTGACAACCGCTATTTTTTTGTATGGGCGACACCGTACCCGTTCGTTGCATTAACTTTGCGTAGTCATACGTGACAATAAAGAGACACACTCGTTTAGATTTCAGCTGTCACGCTATCATGCTTGGAGCACTATCTAGTAGGCTGTACTTTGTCTAGAATATCTTATTGTCTTAGATGCCTATGCACATGCTCATTTTTCCTAATTAATCTTACCAATATACAGGTAGCAAATCTCTTGAAAACATTTTTGTCAAAAAGCCGAATCACATCCAGTAGGGAGTACGTGCACTGTGAGCGTATTATATTTCTCCTTCTTTCTGCTTTTCTAAATCTTTTTAACCGGCTGTGGCGGATTCACCATAACCGGTATATGACTTTCTTCTCTGAGAGAATCTAGACCCAGCTTAAACGAATCCCGCAGTGCTTCGATTCTCTCCGGCGTTGGGCCCCAGTGAGCATACCCGGCGTCGTTTTGTAAAAAATAGATGTCCATGCCAAAGTTCGGCTTGAATAGTATGTCCGCTCGGCTGATCATATGTTGAAAGCCATGACGCAATTCGTACTCAAACGCAGATAATGAGATCTGCTCTCGTTTGTAGCGTGATGACTGCAGTAGGTTCAAAGCCTGCTCGGAGGAGTCTGACAGCGGCTCCGACAACGTAAAGATGATAAATGACAACGGATCCTGCAAGTGTAAGGAAAACCGTATGAAGAAATCTTAGTTAGTTATGAATTATCCAAAGCGGGAAATAAGGCGCCAAAAAACATCCAGATACATATAGCATG
This sequence comes from Varroa destructor, assembly GCF_002443255.2. Classification (NCBI taxonomy): domain Eukaryota; kingdom Metazoa; phylum Arthropoda; class Arachnida; order Mesostigmata; family Varroidae; genus Varroa; species Varroa destructor. The sequence goes on along the minus strand of NW_019211454.1, from coordinate 43,837,433 downwards.
TTGACGTGAGCATCCGACACTATTTATTAATGAAAGGTGGTCAACACAAGCACTTTCCAAAAAACCGCCAATAGATTGGCTATCCTGCTATATTGGTTTCCGACTACATACTACGTACTTGGCTGAGTAAAAAATATAAGAACGTGTATTTTCTTAAGGGGTCGGTGTCGATAGGCAGATCCCTTGACAGCTATAAGAGAACGTAATACACAAATACATAACAACGAAACACCACTACAAAAAAGTGAAAATGCAAATAAAATTCAACGTTATATTGCAGTTACCAGCAAAGAATCTAAATTTATTTTACCTGCGATTGAGAAAGGAGTTTCTCAACGTGTCGCACGCTGTCCATAAGTAGCTCTTCAACATCCGGAGGATGCAACTGTATAGAGCCGCACAATGGCTGCAGCTTGAGAAAGTCACCGCGCGAACCGAAGAAACCATCGGTGTCAGCGAACGGTGAACAGTATTGCCTATAAAATCAGAAGTACTCAATGTTACCACTAATACAGATACGACATATCGCTTAATAGAGTAACCCACACTATTTGTATAGTGCAACACATTTCTATAAAAATAATTAAACTCGCGTTCATGGATAAATGACCTAAGCTAAAAAACTACGAACCGCTTCTGCTAAAACACCTACTTGAAATAGCAGTTGAGTGGTGACGAAAATCCCTCGAAGGTCACTCCAAAATGTTTGTGAAGACATCCCATGACCGAGCTTGGCAACGAGCAATGCAGTAAATGAACCGTGCACTGAGGGTCGACATTTTGACCCAACGAAAATAGCGAATGATAACGTTTAATCATCGAGTAAACACGAGATAGGAAAAACTCGAATTTTCTGTCATCTCCGCAGCTGACACGGTAAAGCTGCTCCTAAGGGTCATTGGCACGTAAAGTAAAAAAAAAAAAACAATGACGGAGTTACTGCAGTTTTACACAAGATCCTATTTAAGAAAAGAAAAAGTCATAAGCACAAATAAAATTATGCGATCATATAGAAAAAAACACGTATTCCTCTATAGAATTCTTCAACAATCATAACTAACAGCACACCATACATATCGATGAGGCTGGTATCATGCGAAATGGCACGAAACGGCGTTATATTTATAGACACCTGAGCTCACAAACCTGGCTGAACTTTGAAAGAAAATTTAACTAATGATATATTGTTACGCTTCAATAAATGATCTATTTGAATTTTCATATCATTATCTCACTGTGTATGTTCTAAGTTTTGGCTAGTGAAAAACCATTGTGGATTTCCTGGTACTAACGAGTTTTTGAAAGTAGAGCGTGCCGAGTCGGGTAACCTCTCCTTTATACTTGAGCATCGTGGCCGGGTAACTTTCGCGGGTATCATAGCAAATTTCGACACATGGAGTTAGGGACTTTGGGTAGCATAAAGCGAGTTGCACCGGATAGCAGTGGACACGCTTCGGGTTCGTTACTCTCAGTGGCGCAGTTAGTTCTACAACAAAAAAAAAGCGAGTAAGTGGCCGCAAATTTCTAACTCGAAAGATCCCAAGGAATACTTTTCTTGCACAACTTTAATCGAGTTCAAAGTGAATCAAATGTACGTTTATCCACGTCAAATTTACTCACGTCACATCATATAGCATCTAGCACACATATAGCATCACATAACATAAAAAATAACGATGGTCATCAAAAATTGTTTGAGATCTTTCTGTTTAATTTGCACCTAGTCCATTACGCTTACCAACACAAAAGCTAGTGTCTCGTTTTTTACTACTAAGCAGATCACGCGACACTACACGGGACACTTTACATACGACATGTGTGTTTATTCGGCTCTTTAGTTCTTCTTCTTACCTTCGATACCGTGTGCATTAAGAGCTTGCCAGTGTTTTGAATGAATCTTTTTGGCGTAATCCGAGCTGAGGCTGTAGATCTTGCTGCATATGCTTTCAACAGATGTGCGAGCCACCTGGTTAAGGTGAGGCTGACACTGCTTCCGTAAGTGGTTAAGACGTTCGGCATGGTCGTCATAGGTGGCGTTAACGGTTCGCCGTAGCCAGCTGAACGCGTCTTCCACGTTCCACTTCACGACTTTCCGGCTTTCAGGGCTGGCGTTACGTGACTCGATCATTTTCTTCGCCGCCTCTGCGTAACGTGCTAGCTGCTTTCGTGCGTCCCCTGGAAATTTCGGTTTTACTAGCTTGATAGGAATGTCCGCCATTATTTCGCGGTACATCAGTTGCGAAATTTCCGGTGAACATTGAGACGGGAAAACTGGCTCGCTGCCACGATCCACCGTCTTGCGTTCGACAAGCCAGCGAATGAAGCAGTCTCGTGGACACTCAATACCTTCACGCGAATGGCACATCTCCCCAAATTGCTGCTTGAGCTTATGAAGCAACACCGCCCGGAAGACCTCAATCTCAGGCAGGGGGGGAGGTAGACTGGAAGGTGGCCTTTCCACCATCATAATATTAGACCCGACTTCAAGATCGAACGGACCGTTTAGCCAGTTCTGTGCGCCGCTGCTCTTTTTCGCTGAACTTTCGCCCTCAAGTGAGGCATGTCGCTTCTGTGGGCTTGGGTGCGGTCCAGGATGAACAGGATGAGCGTGACTGTGGGGCATCGGATGGTGCGGACTGCCCGTTTGGTGCGGAGGAGTAGGCGGCATATCTGAAGATGGTCCAGAAATGCCTAACGGATCTGTGAGTGGGTCGTACTGTAGACAACAGCAAAAGCAACAAAACAGAGCCAAGCACGCCCTATTAGTGCACTGTTCAGCTTAACTTACAGCTGCCGGAGTTGCCATTCGAAATATACTCCGTTACTCTATGTCAGTTCTTACGCTAAATGTAAACTACATAGAATATATAGTTACTATATGGGGCGCAGGATTATTCAGTATTAAATCGCTTGAGTTTAGAACTATGGTGGAACCTTCCGGTAACCCCTGCTTTGCTAACTGTAATAACTGTTACGACAAGTACTTACACCACTGCTGCTGCCTGGCATTGGTGGCATCTCCCAAAGGCTTTCATTGGTAACTTTGTTAAAGAAATAGAAACGGTTCTCCCGTTTCGAGAAAAACTTGCGCCATCCTTGATTGAGCAGTTCGGGGGGCAAATCGTGAGCAGGATCCTGTCCCAAACTACCCGGCGCAGCCTGTCCTGAAGCTTGCTGATGTCCGTGTGCCTGCGACCATCCCGGCTCTTTCCGTTCGCTTGGCGGTGGAGTCAAATATGGATGCCCCACAGTAGCCTCTTTTCCTGCTGACGGTAACTAGAAATTAGGTAAAACAACAAGAGAACAAACCATGTACGACAAAAAAATGTTAGTTATCAAAAAAATCAATAGATAAACTAAGTGATTATGTCATACCTGCGCTATACCAGTGTTTGTTATCATTTTAGCTTTACAGGTCAAAACGCTGAGTGAGTATTAGTAGATTCACCCTTCGCATATATAAAAGCAGATTGCAGATATAAGATATTGGAAAAGCGTAGCTTTTTCCAATTCAATAATTTTTAGAGCGAATTATTTTCTATATCATAAATCGTATGACAGCTAGCTACTTGTCTTACAAGCATCATTAACTAACTCTGTCGACAGATTTAACACTTTCCTATACATTTGAAACAGTTAGATGTTTTATATATTTAGTACAAAAATGGTTACTATATTTCTCTAGACGTTATTACCCAAATTTCAAATGGCTCGATTCCGCCATAGCGACATCGCCAGCAGTCGCCCCGCATCACATTGTTTACATACCAGCAAACAATAATATTTGACTGAGCGTCACTGCGCGTTTCCATCTCGATCTGGACAGTGATGATGATCGTAATAGTGACGACCATCATTAAGAACTAACGCAATACTCAGGGAATGCTAAAGAGGGAGAAGGAGCGAGAAGAACGACTGAGCAGGCAGGTGGCCCATGAAAGTGGCGATCATATGACGATGTTAATTTGAACTAAGCGCCAAGTCCCAATGGGGAGAGGGCAGCATACGCAGCAGTAGCACACAATCGGACAGCTTGGACCGATCCAACACACAACACACGTCATCCAAGGTCAGCATTGGCGCCGTCGATGGTTCACTGCTGCTGCTGCCACGGCCGCACTCTCCGGACTCCGGACTCGACCATCAACCACAGCTCCCGCTGCTGCTGCTGCTGCTGCTGCTGCAACGACAGCTAGTGTCGACGATACGATAGGTGGCAGCAGGAGCAACAGTAGGTAAGAAGCGGACAGATGAATCTTGCAAAACTCCTTTTTCTTCCCCTAATATAGCGCACAGTTTCTGTACAATGTCGCTAGCAGCTAATTGTATAGTACGATAGAGTCATTATCGCATAGCATCTCACTGCTGGTAAGTAGAGATGCGCTGTCACCACCTAACTTCTGACCAATATAGGTTCCTGAGAGAAACCGCCCTATACTGTATGGAAGTATCAACAGCGGCATGTTACCAAGGTAACGTGCACGTATATTTGCTTGACGATTACTTGACCTACCTGAGTGGGGGTGTTCATACCCCAGGGGTCATCGTGCACAAGCGGTTTGGGATCGGGACCTGTTATAGCGCCGCTTGCAGCAGCTCTCTTCAGCTCCAGCTGATGAGAGTTGAACAGCGATTGAAAGCGGGCGTCTGACATACTTTCTGTTGAGCTCCGGTCCAGTCGGACTCGTCACCAACAGTCTGGGATCTCTTTGTTGTCTGGGGATATCCTGGCTGTCAATAGCCTTCGAATTAGACATGAGAGCAAGCGACAATTCACGCACAGTCATACATCCCGGGAGTCCTGCAATAGCACACATACGAGCATTAGTATCTCGACATAATACCGGCAATATTACGCGATATTATTACACTATCGCTAAGCGATCTAGTTATGCAGCACGGACAGCGACTTTTTGTTGCCGTAAGATCACCATGTTTGCATGAAGCGTCGACTAATACACGATAGGTTGGTTAAACGATATCAGTTTCAGTCAGCCCATGCCAGCGACGGTCACTATCGAGCAGCGTTACCGTATTATCCTTACTACTACTATCGGGATGATGATGATTTTGACGGTTATTGTCACTATTATTATTGTTATCATCAACAGCAGCCTCTTTGCGCAGTGAGCCTGACGTACACGTTTATAGATGTCGCTTCGAACACGTACGAATCATTAACGTATACTCTAAACACCTTTCTCATATTAATGTACCATAACAATATTAAACGACAGATGGACACTTGGGTGGTACTACGTCGAAACACCTTATATAGCAAGCTCGTACAGCGCGCTGCGATGAGAACTGAGGCTACCGTCGCACTGAGGACAGCATAAGTTGAAGTGCAGATTAGGGCCAATAAAATCCGATTAGCGATCATGATAGAACGGAAGAAAAACAGGGGATTTAGTAATAAGGAACAAACGAAGCTGCGAATGAACGATATGGAAAACATTAGACGAGATGATCAGCGACTTAACTCCGTTTCTATCCTACCGAGATTCATTGGCTTGGCTGGGTAGACAGGCTATTCAGTCAGTGGCGCAATGAACACTACCGCTGGTGTCACACTAGTCGGTCGGTATTCACACACGGGAAACAACTCAAGAAAGTTGCCAACCCCATTTAGTCCCCGCTAATTGCCCCAGCTGGCAATTATCTCGCACCTGACGTCCACCGAGAGGCTCGCGTTGACAGGACGTCAAGCCGGTAGGTGACTGACTGAGCTGGTCGTCTTGTTGATAAACAATCACACGAGCCGATGGCGTTCAGGAAGGCGGCGACGCAGACCACCCGACAGCAGCCATTTTCAACCAGCACTAGCACTAAAGGCAGCTTGTTGAGCGGACCCAGTAGCGTCGCTGCTAGCGCCATCTAGGAGGGACTCCACTGGTCATGTGACGTGCGCAACGTGTCCGGCAGTGCATTCGCGCGAAGTTTGAATCCTCTTCATGTCTATCTATCGGGTCAGATACCATATATCTATTGATACAAATCGGTAAGTAGCCGTATCTGCATCGACGGTACATATTACTATATATGCGAAAATTTATATTTGCCGCTTTAAAGTGAAGCGTGTGTGCAGACTAGTGAAGTAATGTTATAGCGCCGTGCTCTTTACATAGCACTTTACATAACCATGGCTAGTGTATAACGTATACTTGCTCTGCGAAATATTAGCCTTTTTAGAATCTAATTTATTATTATTATTATTATTATTATTATGATATTAATTTGTTTGAATAAGCTGAAAGCGTCTGAAAGGAACACGCGTTTGAAGCATCTCTCTTTTTGTTACGTCTTTTTACATGCAAATATAATAAAAATGGTAACTATTGTATGGTAAAATAATTTTTTCCATCGACGTAAATGGTTTGCCTGACACGTATGCATCTTATATTTGCGTAAAATTTATGTGAAAGACTACCCTATAGAAAATTGATTAAGCACGCGGGACTAATCGGAGCTTCTCCAGAAAACATTGATATCCTATGTACTGTCGATGCTTCGAGGAATTGCTGTTGAGCAAAATTTTGTCACTAGATCGTATGTGAAAGATTAGGAATCGCGCACAACGCCTTGGTGCCCTTTTGTGTCCACTTTAGCGTTATAGCCGCATAAATGGTGATGATTTTGAATGCTGCCCTGTGTAACAATGACGACGCTAAAAAAGTCTAGATTGGATTTAAAATGTTTTCATTATGCCCACCAATATGGGCATAGTAGTCGCTCACTTCGAACGGAGCCATTGCCTCGCTCTTCGCGATTCTTAATTAGTAATATAGCTCGTTATGGTTTTGGATTCTATTAAATATACGCGATGGCCAATGAGTTTGCCTTAAAATAAATCTCGAAGTGGGCATTTGTCCACGACTGATAAAAATAACTTTGATGATTGAATGCAGCATTCAAGTCGATTTATAAACGCACAAATTATTTGCTTTTACTTTTGCTTGATATTTTAACACTTAACGTCTGATCGATTGACACAGACTGCGTTATTAGTTCTAAATTCTGTGTCATGCTGAAAACAAATCTGCCCTACCAGTCTGATCTAGTCACTCAAAACCTAGGTTGACCCTTACCGTAAGCTGTATCAGTTTTCATAACCATTATAAAATGAGGCAACCACCTTTCGCTTGCAATATTTCAGTAAACATGCGATCCACTAAGCCAGTTGTCCCGCTCAACCATTACGTGACCACCTCCCAGTTTCGTCAAAAATTTCGCAAAGAATTTAGAAATTCATCGAAAGTTGCATTATGCATCTCTTTTTTATCTGAACTGTCACATTCGGCATTATGAATGATGTTCTGTCAAGGAGTGTGCAGTAAGAATAGTTGAAAGGTTTTTTTTACGAGTGACTAGTTCGTCCTGATTACCAGTCCACAATATCCTGGTATTTTTAAAAGAAAGTAACTGCGATAATCAGAACATTGGAAAGATTAATTAGAACTTATTTTTTCTATTCATTATTTTTCTGCATGCGGAATGCTGCATGGAATGCGAGCATATACTTGAGGCAGCTTGTATCACTATAAGTAATCTAATTCAATAGAAAAACGATTCCAAACTATGCTTTCATAATAATTGTGTTGCTGATTTTGCCAGCATAATATTAACTATCTGGGATGTTATCTGGTATTTCTCCTTTTGTAAACATTTTCATTGCATTTGAGGCGACAATAACACCCACTGCTCAACATTACATTGTACCGAATAGTGAAAACGGTCAAAGTATTTCCCGCTTTGGGTCTCCACGAAAATCCGTTTGCAATTGAATACTTGAGCTGTTTGAATTTAGCGATACGGACCACAGGTCTCGTAACTAACGTGTCTTATATATGATCAAATTAATACTTATCATTCTTTTCGTGTTGAATTCGTAGGTAACTTACACTTACTTAGCTTACTTTGTGTCGTAAGCTTACAAAATGCGACATTTTCTGCTATTAAATATGGATCGCAGGGGTTTTTTGTTAGAACTCGTTATACTTCCTTTTGCCGTCAGTCATTGGTGTAGATCTTATCGTCTGTCGTCGAGCCCAGTTACTGCATACTTAGCTCTATGAGGAAATACTTAGAAAGAACACTGTGTTTGGAAATTAAATAATGTCGGACGTTATTATAGATTTGGGATTTAGAGAAAACAATCCTGACCGCGAGAGGGAACATAACAAACAAAGATAATTTGCTTAACACACATAGTGTCTTTTATGTAAGGCTTATGTAGCAATGGCGAGTGTGGTTGGTTCACGAGGAACAGGTGTGCCGTGATGAGTCCGAAGTGCTCCCAAAAGACGTAGCAGCCAACGAAAACTAGCATTGATTGTTTTTAATTACATACATTTATGCACCATGTGGTAGCACCTCGACACAACTAATGGCTCTTTGTTATACTCAGAGCTTCCAGGGCCAATTCTAAGCCAAAAGTGACTGGAGTTCCATCGGATGAAGTTATAAGATCGAACTGTCGCTTCAGATCACAGCCCAGATATGAAACAACACTTCTATAACAATACGTACTTAGACAACAAGGATTGTTTCGCGTGCTCGCGTATGCAATAACACCCGCAATCAGCAGTTGCTGCTATAAAGAACAAATTTGGTCATTAAAATTTAAAATACGTTACAAGTATTTAAATAATACTTTATTTTCTTACTAGATGACTCGTAAACTCTGTATTTAATGCATTATAAAAAAAAAGAACTAACGTTGCTTGCTTTGTTTTTCTATGTGAATTCAATGTGAAACTGATGCGGATTTTACACCTAGATCAGAAAGGCCATGTAGGATTAACTACACGTACATACTGCTTTACAATGTTAGAACAGTACCGGGCAGCGCTATTAGTTCATCAGTATATCTATTCGCACGTGCTTAATCGCTGCGGACGGATTACTGTGCAAACCTGCTTACTGCGAACAACTATGATTGCACGTTATACCTTCGGCTAGAATCAGCTTAGAGCTTTTATAAGCCAGCAGCATCTCCGTAAGCCCAATCTAAAATTAAAAAAAAAAAGTCATTACTACACGATTTGGAAATAGACGTACAGTTGTAGCCTGCAGGCCATCCTTTTCCTTCCTTTCAGCGTCCCCTGGCCTAGGTATGGCAAAAGCCTTGCTGAAGTTAATCCTACGACTTGATTCAATGCCATCTACGCAGTACGATTCCAGTATCGCTAAACAAATATGGTTGTAGCAGGTTACCTGTCTCAAAATCAAATATTCAATTTTATCCTGTCTTGTATCTCTATCGAACTAGACTTGTCTGAAGTACTTGTCTGAGTAAGGCCGAGACGCATCGCGATCTAGCACCTGAATTACTAGTATCTATAAAACACAAGCGTTAAACTTAGTATATCTAATTATACAACTGGTCTCATTGGTAGATATTGTCTACAAACGATTTCAACGATACTGTCAACACTAACCAAACTTCAGAATTACATTAGACCTTATCTGCTTACAGCCGGATTAAACGTCCTTCAAGATTCGTTTTTCTAATAGAAGTCGAACAATTATTCATCAGATTTCGACAGTAATATTGCTATCCACTCTTTTCCTGTTTTAAATTAGATTTCGTCTATTTAAACTCTGAGATTATTTCTTCCCATGATGATACCAAGGTGAATATCGGAACCATGTAAGTGTATTCGTCTTCAGGGTTTAAGCTATATATAGCAGGGTATAAAGGGTAAAAGCAGGGCATACCTCATGTTTTTGTCTCATCTATTATTAGAAGTTTCGTCTGCACATGGTAAACGTATTTTATGATGAACGCCAAAAAGGAGTAAATTTACAAAACTAGTTGCAAGTGTAAAATCATTATATACTTTTTACTAAAATGTGCCTTGACATCCAGCATATATGACCAATTCATTTTCAGCGGCTTCACTATTTTTTCAATAAAATACAGCCTGAATGCTGGTTACGCTATTTGTTATTTACGGGCTGCGATCCTTTAACCGTCCTGCATAGTGTTTGTACCTTTTGAAAAAATCCCGGTAGCAGATTTCCGTGTCTTACAGATTAGACATCCTACTACATAATCGTTCCGGAGCATCAGATGCTGTTACTGGATAGTTACTAGAAGCATCTATTATATCATCATAAAATCTTTTGTAGCGAATCGTGCATTTAAGCCATGCGTCCGCTTGTCGTCAACATGCAAGGTAAAAAAGAACCTGCGGATACAATGTTAGAACTGTGTATTTTATATCGGTACATTATACTACTTTACCATAAGATCTTAATTTATGTAGAAATACTTCTAGCCAACCTATTGGTTGCTGTCCTAGACTCCGGTCAAATGCAACAGGTATTCTACTTTAAACCCATCCGTCACTGTTTTTGCTTGGCACCGTCACTGATCATGATCTGGTAACGTTAGTTAGGTTTTCGATATGGAATGTCATCTTCATGTCTTTTTGTAAAATAGTATTTCTTGGAGACGAAAAAGACCCTAAGGACCTAACCGCTGATTTCATGTCATATTCCTTCGCACCCGGGGAGAACTCTTAATTAATTTGTGCATGGTTTGACTTCTCTAAAAGTTTGTAAATCTTACTGCACGTAATGCTCCACGGGGCCCCTTTATGTTACTCGATAGGAACACTTTACGTTCTGCATAATAATTCATGTAATGGGTAAAATTCACAGAAATCGTCCAAGATGTATTTTTATATATTCATTGAAGACATTTAATTATAGCTAATTACCAATTTAGGCGCCTGTTTCTAGGATGAACATTTTGAAGGACATAATTAACCCTTTACGCTAAATTCTTCGTAGAAAAATTTTTTATCATAGTTAAATGCTTTCATAGATTTTCTCTAGTGCTAAACTGATTACGCCAAAAGCCCTTTACTAATGAAAATTCTACAAACTGCTATAAGACCCATAAAACGTGGGTAACTTTGTTTAGCGCACGTGCGCATTTGAACTGTCTTATTGTCAAAACCGTAATAACTGCATATAGAACCGGTACACGCAAACGTGTAGGTCTGTACGCGCCGCCCTCTGTAGTTACAGCTAAATGAGTAACTCATTTAATACATACGCAACCAGTCTGTAAAACGATAAAGCGTAGTTTAGTGAAACTGCACAGCAGTAGCCGTTACGAGTTGCTAGGCTAGCAATTCAGACGTGTGGGACCGAGGTTTTGTACCTACTCATAACCTTTATTTTACATAACGCTGTAATCTCTATATAATCATAAAACCTATAGTAAACGTGAATGCTGTCTGCATAATTAGGGCAAAACAAATTTCAGCCAAGGTCACATATTCAAACCTATTTGAAAAATTCGGCTTAGTCTACAACAATCCTAGGAATTATTGTGGATAATAAAGATTTCGAAGCAGATGATTACTAGGACCAACCCAGCTAGCATGCCTTTTACCGAAGGTAAGAACCTAAAGATGCAGACCACTTCTACACGACCGGGACTTGATCTATGAATTAGATTAGCTGGGTCGTATGATCAAAATCTGCCATTTGCGAGCGTCGCTATACGCCTCACTAATATTGTTGCTACCACTGAACACGTAGCTGAACGCTTGTGAGCAATACTTACAAGGTATATATATGGGTTCTAAAAACTTAAAAAAATAGGTCGATGATCTCTGTTGCATATCTACTGTTTGGCGTGAAGACTGGTAAGAAAATAAGATTATTCAGCATATTCTACTGCCGAAGTACGGTGGAAACAATTGCGGTTGTGTATTACCGAAGTACGAAGTAACTATTCACCACCGTAAATTGACCAGTAAAGAGCGGTTGTTGCGACCGACGTCGCTTCTGCTGCCGCTGCTGTTGTTGTTGTCGTCATCGTAGCTAACGTGTTTACTACATGTTGCCCAAACTCTGCTTCCATCGTAGAATCGCATTGCTTTCCTTCGTTCTTTCTTATCCGAAGTGGGGGTAGATAAAAGCAGAACCTACGAAATCCAGCTCTGACCTCAGTCTGCACCATTTCCCTTTGAAGCAGTTGCAACAGAGAAAAAGGGAAGGTAGCAACAATGGCGTGCCAGCAATAGTAACAGCAGCAGCTGCAGAAGCATAATAGCGAGAGTGGAAACGGCGTCTGTGGGGGACCAGCGGGTATTGCTGAGTCAATGCACATGGGGGTCCAGGGTGAGATGAGGAATGAATGAAAAAAGAAAGAAGGAACCAAGCTTTGTTGCCAAGGGAACGAGAATTCTGCTTTTGGTCTATTTCGGTTCTACCGGTTTCTCGCTTCCTTCATACTCCTTTTGGCGTCGTTTCGCCTGCATCTAAGACTCTCTCAAACCCCAAAAGTACTCAGACCATGGCGCTCCCCTAACGCTGTATCCGTTGGGTGATCGTTGTTGTTGTTTTGATGTTATTTCTGTTAGTTTTTCTGTGGTTAGCACTCGTGTATTCGTGGAAACGTTGTTTTTGGCGTGTTCATGCGATATAATGCTATTGTTATATAATATATTGCTAAGAATTTTTATTTCGCTGGGTCTTTTACAGCTTCTTCACATTATATATCGGATATGGTATATCGTATTTCTTTTGGCTCCCAGAATGTTTTGCGGGATGCAGTACACATTATTTCTCCATTTACCACCAGTGAACCACGGATCATTCAGTCAGCTATCGAAATTTGTTTTAACAAAGTCCTACAGTTGATTCCTTCTCAACCTGAGTAGCTCAAGTAGTAGAACCCGCTATATGATAACGGTAAATACAGAAAAGCGTCACCAATACGGCGAATATGTGCTTTAACAGAAATATGGATCGAGCAGACAAAGCACAATTTCTGCTTCCTTATGGGGTGAGAGGTAAGGTTTATGAGTACGTTTATTAGTGATTCAGTAGACGTCACACCGCAAACTCGGAAATGCTCACTGGGATACGACCACAACGAAGATTGAAATGACTACCAGTCCAACTACTACATTGATCAGTAGTACTATAACCAATATTACGACGGCAACGATCGATGCTACGAGCAGCAAGTTGTCGCCGACAACACCCTTGTCTTTGCTATAATCCTAGTGCGACGTCTATGCTTAAGGCGAACTCAAGAGCTAGTCCTTTCGACAAGTCGCAGCACGTACAGATCTCTCTGAACAACAAACACCAACAATTGAGACTGTGGCCAGCGACAATAGCATTAGCCGCAGCGAACCGAAAAGCAACAGCTCTGCCAATAATTGCAATGGACAAGGAAAGACCCCGACGACACGGATAGAGGCTAGAACGCACAAATTGACTAATAGACAGATACAGTGACACCTAGTGACTGAATAAGCTGAACGAACGTCTGCAGCAGCAGCGACGACAAACGAAACGGATCATGCAACGACAACTAGTGAAGGACAGAGTGTCGATTCCGGCGGTTGATTGACCTCGCCAACGACAGACTAAACTTTAAAGTCCCGTCCCAACCCGCTTTGCCCCTATTTTAGGAGGGGTTCCGCACCCCCAGTACCGTATCCTGATCATTTATCGGCTCTAACCAGTGCTGCTAACATCGAGCCAGCGTGTGTTGTTGATACTGCTTGATCTTTTTGGACCAAATGGGTCATCTAGACTGGCCAGCTTGTCGTTCAACCAACATCACTGCGCGTATGATTACTGCTGATACTAAGTGTGCTAATGCTAAAGTAAAATACGTGTATTGAGTTTTATGCCCTATATCGCCGTGAAACATTTGCTTGTTGCTGCTGCAACTATTATTTCTACAACTATGATTACTACTACTTATATATGTACTGCTACGGCGCGAACGTTCTCTCTTGTACGAACCGAAGCGACGCTACCAGTCGCCCAGACGGCTATGGTTAAAACAACGTCAACGGGAGGGGTAGCAGCAGAAGAACCATCGGCTTCAATGATTCGGGAGAAGGGGATACGTGTGGGGAGAGGTGGACTTCCTCATACGACCCTTCATGCGAACTCCGCCACGCGCTACACGTATGCACAATGCCCATAAGCGCCGACCACTTAAGTGACATAGAAACAGAGAGGAATTGCCAAAGGCACAAACGCACATATAAAGCTGTAGAGGCCCATAGCAACGTACGTCCATAAACAGGCGTACGTTTCATGGGGATGATACCCAGCTACTCTTCAGCACTGGGACATCAGCATCCATCGAGTCCCTATACAACGAGTGGAAGTCGAGCGAAGCCAGCGGTCCCTGGCGAGTTCGTTCTAAAGCTCTCTCTCACTGTCCCGTCTTCCTTTCTTTCTCTCTATTCTCTCTCTTTCTCGTTCTTTGTCTGTCTCCCAGAAATCGTTGTCTCCCTGATCTGTCGATCGGGAGGAATCATCAGCCGACACGCTACGCCAAATAGGGTCCGTCAGACCGTTCTTTATCCTAGTCGGTCTGGTCCATACTTCTCTTTCGATTTCATTTCGTTGTTCCCTTACTGCTGGAAGAATTGAGCCAGCTAGACAGGAACCGAGCCTCTTGCCAGCATCAGCAATAACCGAGCAGGCAGCCTCGGGCCAGCCAAGTTCTGTCGATCTCTTTTTGCCCAGTATCATATACTATATAGAGATTGGTGCTGGCCGACGTCACAATCAACTCAAAACACTGAACAAGCAAGCAACGAACCATAGACAGACTAAGCTCAAATGGTTGGTGGGCAGAAAGGCGGATAGGGCGCTGCACTGTGCACAGCACGGCAGAGGACAGTTCAGATAGAAGGTCTGTCCGCAAGTAGAAAGTGAAAACAGCGTGATACACACGCACACCCGCACAGAACAGAACATAGGAAGTAAGTTCGAAGAGACTGCGCGACCGCTTTTCGTTTACCGTCCTCATCATAGTGAGCGTCGACGTCATGTTTCTACACGTAGGGCTTTCGGATGGCTTGCCCTGGTGAACGGCGTCACCATGTGTACCACTCCGTTGAGTGCCAGAGAGCCATCCAGCTATCTAGTTGGCTGGCCGAGCAGGCCTCTTGCAGCAACGTTAGGTGCTGGTGGCGGACGTGGAGATGATGACAGTGCCGCTGAGGCCGTTGGACTTACGCCAGCGTCCAGCGTGAGCTAATGTCGGTGACGATAGCGGGCTTGCCTCATTCGTAGTTCCATCTGTGAGTTCGTTGCTACCGTCGGTTTTCGATGTAGGGAAGAGTCATGGTCATAGCAAAAGACAGAAGAACCAAGACCACTGGCCAGCGCAGCTGTAAGCTCTGGTTATTCGACCATAGCAATTACTACCGCCACCTTCTCTCGGGTGGTCCGTACCACAACTGAAGCAGATGGCGCTATAGTGAACGACAGCAGTGCGGCCTAGACGAACTTGCCTTGACGCATAACTAAGCACAGGCGTAAGCTGGCAACGTCAAGCGCGCGTTTTCTCATCACGAGCTAACATAGTGTGGAGGCTTACGGATGGCCTCATGGCTCTCATAAACTGCTGAATATACTAACGCATAGTGCGTTGAGTGGTCACGTTACACTATGCTAACAGACGAATTAACATTTTCAAAAAGACATCGAATGACACAGAGACGATCGACCAAAGCGGACTGAACACAATTTACTCGTTGCAATGGTAAAGACTTAACAAACACTTCAACGCCACTTATATCAGATTGAGCATGAAACACTAGCGCCATCTATGCGCGGTCGTAGAATGAACTAGCGTTGAAGGGGAGACGAAATTGCGATTTCTTGTTGACCTCGAATAGTTGTCCGCATACTTTTTGCGTAAAGCATAGCGCCGATACTCTTCAGTTGTTAGTTGGCACTAGATTGTCTTTGCTAGAGATTGTAGGTCATAGGTCCTGACGAGGGTTAGGTGGCTAAGAGTGAACGCGAGCTGCATGGTT
The DNA here is from genome assembly GCF_002443255.2 of Varroa destructor. Taxonomy (NCBI): domain Eukaryota; kingdom Metazoa; phylum Arthropoda; class Arachnida; order Mesostigmata; family Varroidae; genus Varroa; species Varroa destructor. Next base: position 43,821,606 of record NW_019211454.1, on the reverse strand, counting down.
CTGGTAGCATGGTATAATGAGATTTACGAGCTGAAGGTTGTGAGACTTCATGTCTAGGGTTGGCAGGAATAAATCGACCTAGTGAAATGTCGGACATCACAGATTTTTATGAAAGAGTCGTAACGAATTGAAAGAAATATTTTATCTATCACTTATTCAAATGTGCCCTCTTGCTTCAGTTGCATTGGGCAGTATGCTTTTATTATTATAGCGATTGATGGGAAACATAAGCTAGGAAACATATTTAGTGATATTTCACTAGAACGAAAATGAAGGCCGCTCGAATCTGTAACAGATAATGGTAACACGTAATAGCCGTTCAAGGTTCATTGAATAACAGCGCACATTTGTCTTTAGGTTCTCAAAATGGACGTAGCAATATCCAACGATATAGGAACAATGTTAAAGGCGCATATTACAGCCACAAATAACAGTATCGAGTACAAGACAAGGTTGAAAATAGAACGTTCTCGACAGACATGTCCGTTTTGACGAGATACCACTTATTTCAGATTTTTAAGGGAACTCATAATTGTTGCTAGACCAGGACTTTTCTGGGAAAAACTTCCAGGTGACATTTGCTAAGGTCGTTGCTTCGAACGTTGCCATTAATATATACTAGAGTCGATGCATGATGAAATAACGGAAGTTTCTTTTTGCCAAACACATAATGCGAACTAAACCAAATTTCGAAATTACAGAGACCTTTTTTTGAATAGATCTTGACAAACTCTACGGACCCATACGAAACGGCTTTTTAGTTCTTGGTATTTTTTACATTTGAGCGCTATTGCTATCGGGAGAATCTCACAAAATTCCTGTGCCACTAGTAGCCATCTATCTCCCAAGTAAATGAGGGACAGCAATGATACTTCAACAATTGATGCTCCTTCGCAAACTCACAAAATGCAGACTGCAAAAAGCAATGTCCTCCCGCCGATAAAAGAAGTGTGGGAACGCTATGCGTTCTGAAAGATAAAAACGTACTAGTTTGCCCGCCACCTTTTACGCTATTGCACTATTGAACTAATGCAAACACTTCGGAAAGGAAAAAGGTATATCCAATATTCTCATTCTTCACGACGCGTCAAATGAACTATTTTAACGGATAAATTAGTTCGAGTGGTCAATGTAAGCACAACTAAATATACATATTTAATTATCTATAGAAATACTCCGAGCATTGTAGGTCAGAGGACTGACAAACCTTATCGGGCTCGCGGACAACTAGATAGTCAAAGATAATTTAGAAGCGAGCATTCTACAAGCAAGAGTCTACAAATACAAATATCTACAAATAGATATAACAGCTATGGAGGTTATACAACGACGGTTCTAGATTTTCGGCTACGCTCTTTAAATCAGTCCGCATTAAATTTTCCCTGTGAAAATAGCTGTTTACGAAATAAGTATGTGTTATACGCTCATTGGACGCCACGCCATTCCCCACGAATTTGATTAGAGAACATCATTTTACGAATCTATATTACGAACCTGTCATTGTCTGAGCTGATCGCACACAGATGCAGAAGCTTTCTATTTCATTGATAAGATAAGATTAAAATTTACTCAGAACCCGTGATTATTTATATAACTATTAATAGAAGACTCGGGCCGAATACACGCAGTGGCAACTAAATACATTTTTAAAGTCATTGTGGTATTTATAACTTACAGTGTTATACGTTGACAATCTACATAATTAAAAATTAAAATCAAATTGCATAGATTACGTACGTTGTGACTACCGAAGTCAAGGGAAAACACCAAAGCTTTATGTTCCACTTGTTTTGTTGTTTTTATTCTATTTTTCATGGTTTTTTCATCTTTGTGCCGTCGCCATCATCTCTCTCTCTCTCTCTCTCTCTCTCTCTCTCTCTCTGTTCATAATGCTTAATTTATATATATATATATATATATATATATATATATATATATATATATCTTCTCTTATTAAATTGCTGATTCATACTTACACAATGTTACATAAGCCGGTGCGCCCGGTTAGGATGTTCTTGGATAGTCATTCGCTAATAATAATAACCAAATGAGAGCAATTTTTCATGATGATGTTTTCATCTCGTCTGCCATTTCTTTTCTTTTATTTTGCCTTTGTTCGACGATGATTCTATCACATGCTTTTCTTTCTCAGGTTCTACTTTATATATATATATATATATATTCTTGTATGTACTTATGTATAGATTTATTTCATATAGATATATCATCCCATCCTCAAACTGGGCAGCTACCAGCAAATATATACAACAGGACAAAGTCATCAGGCCGTTCGACCATCCTGTCCATCGGACCGATTGGCCGATGGGGCCAGGAGCACTACATGTTTTTCCCGCGCCACTGATGCCTTTGATACAAATATGTAACTATTTACATTTGATTTTACCTTTCTTCTTTAACATGGTATTTGCGTCTGTATGTTTCTTTACGTGTTCATCTCTCTCCTGTAAGTGCATCTCATCATCTCCAGAGTAAGAGTAATACGAATCGACGAACGTTGTCTTCTACCCCCTTTATAATTAATACCTTTTTCCTCTTCTTCGTATTGTTATTTTAGTTTTGATGCGTACAGTATATCGTCGTCATTGTCCTCATCATTATCTTCAATCTTAACATAATTTTAGAAATAGTATAAATTCCACATTGGCTAGAGAGAGTTTCTCTCCACCTGTTTTATCACAGATCACCCCCCGCTATTCTTCATGGGGATGTACCAACGGTCAATGACGTCTTTAGACACCTATCGTGCATCACATTTTGTAAACCGCCATCAGCTCACATTATGTGTATTACACGTCACCTTTCTTCCGTGTGTAATTGAATATAGGAAAGGAAATTGGGGCATTTTTCTCAGGCTCTAACGATAACACATCTATGGCATTCTCTTGACCTTCTCAGTCTCAAACTAATTTAGCAGTCATAACAGGAGTCGCTTGAATGTGTATGCGCGTTTGTGTTAATCAAATTCATCCCGTCGTCATAATCATCTGTATCATACTATTAGTAGTGTCACAACAAAATAATTCACAATGCAATAAAGCAGCATGAAATAAAGGTATTGTTGATTTGTTCGATGTGTTTGTTCTCTCTTTCCTATGCTGTTTTTGATCCTTAGTCGAGGCATACTATACTAAACTAGAAAAGAAACAGTTGGCGGGAATATCCCTATTAATTTTAAATAAATATATTTAAACTTTTTGTTCCTCCCTCTCTCGCTCCCCCTTCTGTATATTTCTAAAAATGTCTACCTCTGTATATATATATACTTCTATACTGTACATGTTCGTGTGTGTGTCACACAAATCATCTCAATTGTCGCCAACCCACCGCCAGCACTTCATCCTCTTGCCCACTCGTGCTTTTGGATTGCATCACTACTTATAGCGGTGGCATCGGTAGCAAGCGTCGTGACGACAGCTGACGCACACAATTCAAGATAGCCCTTTTGTCTGTAGGCAACACGGTTTAATTTGTACAATTTCGCAGAGAACAACGGAGACAATAATTACATAAATAAGAATAATAATAATAATGATATTAGAACACACAGACACGACTTGATCATAACGTTTTGCCTACAGCCGCCCCCATTACCATTAAAATGGTACATCTAACAGCAGTAGAAGTAGTGATAAGGGTAGCAATGTCAACGCGGTTCCGGACGTAAATCTCAAAACATTCAGTCGTAGCAGCAGAGTGAACGGGATCTACAATAGATGTAGTTGAAAAAAAAACAGGGCTGAAATCGAGAAAACCTGACGTGAATGCTCATTTTTTAGTTGTTCCTTGCCGTCGTCCGTTTTCGTCATCTCAGCCTTCTAACGAAAAAGAATTCTGAGCGGGTGAGTAACGTGAGAACCGAAAGCCACCTACGGCAAGCGGCTGCAGCAAAGCTAGAACTATCTGCCCTTTCCAATTCTGCCTATGTATTTACATTTGCGTCTCGCTCAACGTTACGCATTGAGGATTGGCGACTGAGGAGGTAACTCAGCTCTGTAGAGCTGGGTCTAATAACTGGGCTAGACAGTAACTGTGCTCAAATTCAAATGAGTGCAGAGGAAATTAGCAACTGTCGGATGTTGCCATCGCTAGTCGAGCTCTTGTATTGCAGTCTGTTGTATAGAGATAAATACAATGCTTGGTTATACTGAGTTGGTTGAGTCCGATCGATTCAAGAACGAGCAACCTGGTAAGAATGACACGTTCGTCAAGCGACCCTAGTTCAGAACAAGGGTGAGATTTAACGTCACCGTATGCTCGGTTGCAATGTGCTTTCTTTGGAAAACTATAGAGAAACCAGTAGTTCGCTGGAATGGTCGTGATGAGGATGCCGTAATGGGGGATGCATGACTGACTGATTCATTCAATGATTGAATGATCAGTTGATATAATCCTTTTCTATTCATAAATCAATCGCAGCGTATGCGGTTAGCAGTAATAGTATATGACGTCGTCAATCGACACATGTCTCTTGCTTCGAACTCATCCAGGCCAGCAGCTTCTGTAGTGGGCCATAATGCGTTTTTAGGCCTTACTGATGATCGGTGAGAACAATGAATAGCAGCTGTAATTGGTCTAACATGTATTATCTGTTCCCTATGGCGTTAACGAGCTCCTTCATCAACATCATCACAATCAGCATCGGCATCTTAGTTAGCATAATTGATTTGACTGATTGAACAATTGATTGATTGACTGATGACTGGAATCATGCACGAATTTATCGTTCGGAAATTGTCTTATGCTCAACTTCTTCATTTTTTTCTATCATCCTCATCATAACTACCGTACGGACTACTAATAGCAGAAGTTGTGAAAGTAATAGTAAGCACACATACAACTGCGCCTATCAAACTTCAATCGTGATTTTTCGCTATTTTCTCCGCTTCTCATCACGAGCCGTATCACGACGCCAGAACCGAGCGCCCCTCCTCAGGCATACCCCAGTAGGAGGGCCACTCCTGACTCCATTCCGCTTCCCAGCTGTCCTTGCAGTTGCCATAGCGAGGCGCCGTCATGTCCTGTAACGTGTACGTCTGCTGAAAGTCCTGGTAGGAGCTGGGTTGGAGCGGCTGGGCTGCCGTCGGCTTTGCGTACATGTCAATGTAGCGATCCTGACCGGCCTGTGTTGCTTCACCGTACGTGCTATCTTCGACGGCCTTACTCTGTTCGCTCGACAGGTTAAACATGGGATTGCTGTTCTCATGTGGTGGCGACTTCCATGGCGTCGTAAGAGTAAGCAGCTGATTATCGTGAGCGGGCGCTGTTGCGCGACCTGCTGCGTCTTGCGAACCACATTGGCCAGCTTGTGCCTGACTGAGCGCCTGGTTTCCGTTCTGTCCATCTTGACTGTGACTGCCCTCGGGATGGGGCGGAGACTTCCACGGAGCCGTCAGTGTTAACAGCTGCGAGTTGGCCATATTCTCCGACGAGTCCTCGGGGGCCACTGGCGTTGCGACAGGAACCGTGTTTCCTGTAATCGGTTGGTAAGAAGAACGACAACGTCATTGTTAGAGCGATTACAGGGAAATTGACGATCAGTAAACGACATGGATAAAAGAGAGAGAAAGCTAATTTTTCCATGTGCATATATATATATATATATATGTGTGTACGTATATATACATATATGTATATATATATATGTATATATATATGTGTACGTATATATACATATATGTATATGTATATATATATATATATATATATATATATATATATATATATATATATACATATATATATATATTATAACTGTAATACATACTACGGTACCGATTAGTTATTATCTCATCCATTTGCGTTGCATGAGCTCTGTTTTTATATTGCATTGATATTATGAACCTCTCCTTATAAAATGGTTGAGTATGTAAGTAGTAATAACACATAATTGCTATAACTAAGCAGAAAGCTTACCAAAATTGAGCACGGACACCGAATTGAGGAGGCGGTCCACGGTATCATAATCGGTTAGAGGCTCGTCACGAAACGCGACGAATGGTGTTAGTCGACCACTGTCCTCGCTTAGGTCTGCGAAAAGTACCGAACTAGCATGGGGGTCTTTTTGTGCGCTGTAGCGCTCATCGACACTCGGCTGGTTAAGTTCCTTACTCTGGGGTCCCATTCGAGGGTCCCGAATTGGGTAACGGGGATTGTAGGCGCCATGCCCACTTTGCACGGGATGCTGGCCATGTTGTGGCTGAGTCCATTCCGGCTCGTGGTAACCCTGGAAGCCTTCACGCAAATTTTGCGTGTTCTGGCCACCATGCGGGTTCTGTGGAACATTCTGCTGGTGGCGTCCACCAGCTACCGGTGGCAATTCGACGTACTCATCACGATAGTCCCGATAGATGCGCTCTTTATAGTC